>NC_056735.1:228140537-228324177 GCF_019279795.1 Protopterus annectens | reverse complement strand
CATGTATAAAACAATACCTCACTAAAAGAATCATAGGCCTAAAGCAGATACCCTATGCTGACCGTCTTAAAAAAACCTCCAGCTATACTGTGTCGCATATCGTCTACTCAGAGGCAGTCTCTGCTTAACATACAAGGCCATGTCAAACCCTGAGCTGTTGGACATGCTCCACTTAAAGAAATCCCAATCCCTCAGAGCCACACGCTCTAGGGATCTAAACCTTGTCATCACAATGAACAAAACATGCTGGAAGGATGGGTTCCTGACCCAGAGACTCCCCATACTCTGGAATAGACTGCCCATACAGGGTCTATATTAGATAAACGAAAGTTTATCTAACCGAACACTCACATGAGCGAAAATCCAAAAACTTGAAACTGCAATTGTGGGGGGCTGTGCCTCCCACACCCCCTGCTAAATATATATTCCAACTCCGAGATCGCACTACAGTGAGGAAAGGGCAAAAATTCCCATCTTCACTGTACTGCGATATCACAATTGCGGTTTCGAGTTCCGCAATTTTCGCTCATGTGAGCGTTTGATTAGATGAACTTTCTTTTTTCTAATACAGACCCCCCACACACATGTGAAGCAGAGCGCCTCCTTGGCCCTCTTCAAAAGGAACCTTGATGATTGGGTGGGATATTGGAAATTCACCCCGGGATGACGTCAGTCACCCTAATATCCATGGAATTGTTATGGCTAGGCTTGCATAGGCCCAATGGCCGATAGCCTAGTACCAACCTATGAGTCTAAAAATACCTTGCGTGATGTTGGCTTCTATGACGGTAGTTCGCACTTAACAAACACACTTCAAAGTTAAATAAATGTGGTATTGAAAACTTGTAAGACACATCTAAAGTTAAAAGCAGATGCTAATGTTCTGATATTTACTTTTAAAACTGAAGTAGTTATTTAAGACTAAGGATATCATAGCATCTAATGATGTTTGATACCTCTACTCCTTTAAGTATAACTGTCTAACTCTCCCCTTTGGGCATCAAGAGTCGCATGATCTACTACGTAAAGAATGAAATGTATTGAAGTTAGAGGAGTGTATTTACTGAAGGTATCGAAGACTATTGCTGATGTTTTTCGTGTTTCACTGTTGCAGACATCACCTGTGGGTTATCCCTGCTGTGGTAGCCCTCGGCTGGCCTGAATACCAGAGTCAATGATTTTCTGCGTCGGCTGCTGCTGCTTTTTGACTGACGTCAGGTCGTCAGTGCTGTAAAACAAGGCAGCTGATGCCATTACATCAGTCTTTCTTGCTGTGAAACCCCTAGCAGAAGCAGTTGGCAAGTGTGCCGGTCGATCGCTACCAGAGTTTGAATTACAGCTGAAAATATCTAAATCGAAGTACCCTGTTGGGGATCCTTTTTTCTTGCACTAACCGATGTCCAAAAAAGTTAACAATTTTCTCACCTGTGGAAAGCAGATTCCACACCGAGACTTCCATTCATAATGTCACATGTTTAGGCCCAGACCATGATGTCCCCCGTTGCTGGTTCTGTGCTCTCTTTAACGTGAGAACCATTTGTCGTACAGCTACCACAGCAGGGATAACCCACGGGTAATGACTGCAGCAGTGAATATACTCTAACATCTACATTTATGGTAAGTGTACACAACTGTACTTTCTTTTTTGTATGGGGATGATTCTTGGTGTTTCTCCACTAATTGATGTGATCTCCTTTTACCCCTTAAGAACCCCCCATTTTTTCACAAAGTGTAATTTCAATCTGAAACGTGTTTTTGAGCAAGTTAAGCCAGCTAATGGTGAAATATTGAAAAAAATGTATTTTTGGCTTTACTTTATTGTAGCAGTGCTGACAGATTTTTTGGTATGCTAAAACAGTTTCAGTCACAACATATTTATTTTGCTGGTTGTGACAGTTTTGCTGCTTATGTAGGGTGAAGTACTTTTTAAACTTCGTCATCTAGTTTACGAACATGTATATTGCACAAAAAAGAGAAACAGCAGTAAGGCTTTATGTTATCCTATATCCAGCACTAATTTCACGATAGATGTTTAGGAAAAGGAAATATTAAAACAGCATCTGGTAATCTTAGTCTGTTTTTTTTTTCCATTTGCTCCCCTAGCACTGCCCAGCAATTAGACTGCTCCTCAGCCTCATCTACATTTAGGCATCCCTGAGTCCCCATTTGCTTCTACCATCTCCCCAGACGAAACCTTTTGCTGGGTGATTACCCCCACTGACTCATTGGAAAGACTAGCTCAACAGTAACTCTCTATTAGGCCCAGAGACTGATATCCAAATCAGAAGCAGCAAGCGTGGCATGTCTCTGATGTCATTCTTGCAGTGACCATTTTTTTGCCCTAGCTGTGGGACTGGCTAATGTAGTGACGTCAGGATGCCATTGCCACCTCCCTGTATTAACCTGTGATGCATACCTCTCAACTTCTTAAGAGTAATATATCTGGACAAATGGGGGAGGGGGGGCCAAAGTACAAAAATAGAAACATTTTTTAATTGCTGTTACAAACTTAGAAAGTTGCTAACATAAATGATTTTGCATTAGCATGTGCTTTTTTTTTAAACGAATAACATCTGAATCTCAATTGACTGTTACTTGGTAACTTCAATCCTCAGTGATTTGCCTGAAAAACACAAACTTTGAGGAACAGAGCAAAAATATGTAGAAAAAATCTGTGAAAATTTGGACAGTTGAGAGGTTTTCTGTGATGACCTATGAGGCTTCTGTTCTTCATTGGTCACACAGGTATCAGGGTGTCCCCACAGCTCTTCTCAGTATAGGAGAGCTGGTCGTCCGCTCCTTCCTCATGTTCTGCCAGTCAGCTCTACCGTCAGCCCAAGTGCATTTGCAGAGCTCCGGTTGCAAGTGGTACAGTCTGGATGGGAAGTTTCTACTATGTAAATATGTGTACATTTTTTATTATATGCTCCAAGTTACTATTAACATATGTTAAGGTTTGCTTATATACTTTTGAATTTAATTACTGTGAGATTTTGTCCATTGCTAAAGCAGCAACAAAGGAATCCAATCTAGTAGGGAAAAAGATCTTGAATACAGTTGCATGCATCATTTTAAATTCCATGTCTTTCAGTTTACATGTCCAGGTGACCACTATACATTTTGCTCACTTTTCAAAATTTCTGGTCTTAGTAATCACTGGTGAAAAAAAAAACATTCTCTGGTTATTGGCATAACAAGCTTCCAGTCTACCATAACAGAGAGAGAGAACCTGTTCCCCAGTCTACCATAATTGAGAGAACCTGTTCCCTAGTTGAACAGGACTGAAGTCTCAGCACATTGTTCCAAGACCGTCCAGCTACTCTTCCTGACATAGCTAAAGTACTCTATAAGCTTTTATAAGCTAATTCAGTGCATCAGGGAACTAGACCATTCTACAAACATCTTTTATAAATCTACACAATCCAGTATGTCCATTCCTTCTAGGACTCCAGTTATAATAATTGTAGTAAATCTTAATTTTGTTGAATTTTGTAAACAATGCACAGTATCTTAGTAACCATGCAAGCACACACACATACTGTGCTAGCAACATTTTATTTGTCCATCTATGAGCTTTCATATGAGGCTATGCAATTCTGTCTATTTTACTTGGTTGTTAAAGCATTTTTAAAAATATGAAAATTGTGACAATATAAATGGTATACGAGTAACAATTAGTGTTTCTTTAGCCGCACAAGACATGAGGTCAGATGTCAGTGCAGTTGTGTTGCCCATCACATAAACTTTTAAGATTCTTTCAGTAGCATGTTTTTAACATGGTTTTGAATTAATATAAATATGAACAGGCTATATTAGACGCCAAGCGGCATCAGTAGGATGTAACTACAGAAACACCTGAAGTTGCCATTAGGCATAAAAATATTTGACCTCTCTCTAGTGCTGCTAAAGAGATACTAAGATAGTGTGGGAGATTGAGTATAGATTTACTAGAACAATACATTTGAATGGCTCAAACATTTTTTTGCAATGAGATTTAAATGTACTATGAAAGGCTTTTTAGCAGCTTATATTGAGGGCAAACCAGATTAATTCAGTGAGAAAAAAATGCTCTTTCTGATAAGTCATCATGTGAATGAATAAAAAAATGATTTACTGCCTGGCAGAGGCGTTCTAATGGGGGAGTGCTGTTTGCCCCTGTGCAAACAGTAAAGGGATGCAGCCATGCTTTTAAAAGCTTTTCGAGTTTGACGTAAAAAGCTTAAACTAAAACTAGAGTTGGATCATTTAAGGGCGTTCTTTGAGAAAGCTGTGTCTGTGCTTCCATGCATGCATCAATGCACACAGTTGTATACTGCTTTTCGCATTCTGCGCAGAATTAAATTCAAGTGTGTGTGTTTATGTGTGAGTGAGTTGGCTAGTTTGCTAGGTAGAATACCTCTCAAATCTGGACAAAGCCCAAAGTAATGTGGGGACAAAAGCTCAAAAATAGGGACAGATTTTAAATATAGGTTCATAGGTAGGTACTAGGCTATCTGCCCTAGGGCATTTATAAGCCTAGCCAGTGTGTCAGCTTTCGCCACCCCATTGATTAATTAACTGATTCTCTGTCAAGCAGAGCCAATGAAGTGATCCCAGGGGTGTATTTTCTGTTACCCATCCACTTGTCAAGGTTTCTCTTGAAGAGTGTTAGTGAGGGGATCTGCCTAATGTAGTTTGGAATTTTGTTCCAAAGCATGGGGAGTCTATGTGACAGGAATGTATCCCTCCAGCATGTTCTATTTATTGTTGTGGCAAGGTTTAGCTCACTAGAGTGCGTGGCTCGCAGTGACTTAGATTTCTTTAGGTGGAGCATGTCAGTCAGTTCTGAGTTAGACATGGCTTTGTAAGTCAGGCAGAGATCACCTCTGAGTAAGCGATATGCCACTGAGTACAGCTGGAGTTTTTTCAGTTGGGCTGCATAGGACATATGTTTGAGGCCGGTAATCCTCTTGGTGAGGTACTTTTGTGGTCTTTCCAGCTGTTAGAAGTGTCTTGTGAGTTGCATCCCAAATGGGGCATTGTACTCTGATGGGTCTGATGAGTGACGGGTAGAGGGGCACTATAACCTCTTTATTTCTAGATGCGAACCCTTTAGTAATTAGATGGGCCACATAGAAGGATTCCCTAACTACTTTGGCAATATGATTGTCAAAGGAGATATTACTGTCTACCTGGGTCCCCAGATCTCTTATTACCTCTTCTATATTAAGGAGGCTGCCACCTGTGTGGAAATTCGTGGGTGTTTTTGTTTTTCCCCAAACAGGATGAATATGCATTTTTTGGCATTTACCTTGAGGCCATGACTTTGACACCAGGTGTCCGTCTCAGTAAGTCCCTTTTGGAGGATGCCCGTGTCAGCCAGAATGTCAATTACAGCTCCCAGTTTGCAGTCTTTGGGGAACTTGGTTAGCTATAGTCCTTCTGTGTTTGCCTGTATTTCTGAGAAGTATATGCCGAGCAGTAGATGGATAGTGTTTGTCAGTAGTGTCATTTATAAACGTACTAATGAAAGTACACTCATACCTTTGTTTACATGCTGTAAAACTTTGTATAAAGTGCTTTCTTTCTTCATTGTTAAGTTCACACATACATGCCAATGTATTGTTCTGTGTTGAATGTAGGCTGAAGCTCTGCTTCATTTCTCTGCCTTAATTGTGCAGAATACTACTTCAACTCAAATCTCTACACATAAATTCTTCACTTTGCATTTACTTCATTCAACTCCCCGTTTCTACCAGGCACCATGAGAAAGAACAAAAAAAAAAAAGTCAAAACGCAACACCTGTTGATGTCTGTTACTAGCAGTAAGTGTTTTACTCTACATGGCCTTTTTTGTTATTTTAGTCTCTCTCAGTTGTTGTTAGCAGAACAGTAGCTCATTTGCCACCTTCATTGTCTGTTTTTGCCTACAGTAATTTAAACTTTAAAATATTCCACATTTCTCTTGTGCATGGCACCTACCATTATACCATTATTCCTTGACCTATCATAGACAACCACCTTCTCAGTAGAACAGTTTTGAGAAAAGTACTGGTTATCGCCTTTTTATGAGCCATCCCTTTTTTATGTGCCATCCCCTGAAATCCACTGGATTGTCCAGTCTTTTAACTCTCCTCTAGCCTAACATTGTTTTCCATTCAAATAGGACATTACTGTCCTCTATCCACTTCACCCCATCATTTTGCTTACACACAGCCAATAAACCTCCAGCTTTCCTTAAACCATATGTCTGAAAGTAGTTTTTCATTTCCCTCCAATTTTAGTTCTCTGCTGCTGATAAAGGATCAAATCTAGGCACATCACCTATCCCCGAGATAGAACCAAGTCTAGAGCCATCGCCTATCCTTGAGAGGCTAAGGTATCGACTGCCGACTTGTGAATGCTTGGCAGCCTTACTATAACAAATTGGCACAACACAGTATTTGGTTATCCCTTAATTCATTTGATATATTAGCATCCGTAATGTTGCCCTTACTTACAAATATGCTGGTAACCAGGGAGTTGTGAGTTATGTAATCGTATAATAACTAGTATCAGTTGTTTTTAAAGCAAAGTATGTTTGTGGTGTTGGGAACTTTTCTTAAATAATTTCATTCCTTACAAACATGCTAGTAACCAGTGATTTTTGAACTCTGTAATGGCTGCACTTATTCCAAAACCAAGTACCTACAATGGATTAGCATTGGCCCCAAGTCCACATTTTACTAGCTTTTCAGATGGCTTTATCCCATAGTGAATTTGTAGATATTCAAACCAAAAAACAATACGAGATGAAAAGCGAACTGGAACTACACCAAAACCAATGCAAAGGTTCGCTGGAGTGCCAAACAAGGGCCCGAGTCCAAATGAAGCCAAATAGTTTTATTTCCACCGAACAAGCGATAAAAACAAAGGAAACAACTTCCTTTGTTTTTATCGCTTGTTCAGTGGAAATAAAACTATTTGACTTCATTTGAACTCGGGCCCCTATTTGGCACTCCAGCGAACCTTTGCATTGTTAATGTGTAGATATTGTTAGCCATTCACTCATTTCTTGGACTGAAGATTGCATGTTTAGTTAATAGGCAATGAGTCCTATCAGCTTTTGTTGATTTTGTGCTACTGATATGCAGTAATATGTGTTTGGATGTACACAACAGGGTGAAACCTCGATTCATTTTTTAAATAGTAATAGGAGTGCAACACTCTAGACTATTTAAAGCACCCAGGATCACATGTCCATGCTTATTGTGCCGTACTTAATTCTGTGGAATCATCTTGATACTTGTTTCTTTTGGCACCCTGTTAAAAATTCTGGAGAAATCAGTTGCAGTTTTAGCCCTTAAAATATATATATATGGCATTATTCTAATAGCCTTGAGGGCCCTCTAAAGTTTCCAAGTACTGTTCTGTACTCATCACTCGCAAAACAAAAAGTATGTAGAATACTCTTAACAGAAGTACCTGCATAAAAAGAAACAGACCTTTGGAGCATTTAAGCCTAGCTTGACAGCAGGTTTTCTAGCATGGTACTTTTTTTCTCAGTAGTTTTTATTGAAATTTTTAACAACAAAACGTTAATATATAATGGACATATTATAAAAAATGTACATGTCTAAAAGAACAATAATACACAACTAAAATAACTTTTTATAGTGGTGTGTACTATAAAGCAAAGCTTTTTAAACAGAAAAGAAATGTGGTAAGATTAGTTGTTAGTTAATTAGTAAAGTCTGTTTATCCAGCAGTTCTTTGAATTTCAGCTATGTAGTGTATGGAGAGGTGATTCTAGATATTCTTGTCTTGATTGTGAGAAGTCCAAGATGACAAACTTCAGCTGCCAAGCGTACAAATTCCTTCATAGTAGGAGCAGTCTGATTCTTCCAGTTCTTGGTGAGGACTTTTCTTGCAAATGTTGTGATACGCCATTAAAGAGGGTATTTTATTTTTGTGACCAAGTGGGAATAGGTGTAGTAAATAAGAGATTTAGTCAGCATAAATTTATTTTTAAAAACAGACTGTAAGAGAATTCATATTAATCCAGTATGTTTCACGTTTTATACAGTTGCAAAACATATGCTGCCAGTTAGCTTTAGCATTTAGTTTACATTTCCAGAATCCTATATCTTTATTATACATCAGTTCAACTTTATGTGGTGTGATAAAGGTTCTATGCAAGAACTTCCAAGAGAATATCCTCCACTTTAGTGATGAAGTAGTGTGTTTTGAAGATTGGAGTATTAGTTTTTTATCATCTTCACTTGAGTTGTTATTAACAACTCTAAAATAAATCCCAGTAGCTTTATCTGTGACATACTGTTGATTTCTTAAATACCTTCTCTATTTTAGATAGAAGTCCCTTCTAGTTATATTCTGGTGCATTAGAATAATGAGTAAATCAATGAGTATGGGGAAAGAAGTTCTAACTATTGGTTGCATTAGATTAATCTTATGCTCAACTAATTGTCTACAATTTTGAACTTCTACCCACATCTTTACTTAACTCCAGACTTATTAATTAGATGGTCAATATTTTGTAACTTCCCATGGTCTAGTAATGTATACCAGTATAGCAGCTTTTTGTCTTTAAATGTAGTCATTGTTAAATTAAACGTGTTAATAGTAATTTGAGTAAAGGCAATTAGAAATGCAAAGAAAATCCATGCTTTATATTCAGAGTTCCTGAAAATGAAAATTCTAAAGGTTATTATTGTATTACTATAGCAGGAGTTAACTGATTTGTTTTTGCTTTCTATAAAATAGTCTTACTGACCAATGAGATTTATTAGTAGATATATTAGTATGATATGACTTTGTTATTGGTTTTACACCAAATACCTCCCTGAATATCTTTCAATTTGCTGTTGTAATAGAAATCATTGTAACAATTGAAGATAAGGAATATAATTATAAATCTGGAAACCCAATACTGCCTGTTGGCCAATCGCTAATGTAATGGTTTAAAGCCAAACTAGGCTTATTAGGAAACCATAACCATCTCAGAAAAAGAATTATACTCTTATATTTTTTTGGGAGTGGGAAGGATAAAGATTGTATTTTATATATATATATATATATATATATATATATATATATATATGTATTTATATGTGTGTGTGGAGTCTGCATGTCCTCCCCGCGGTTGGGTGGGCGTTCGAAAGACATGCGTAAATGGGCGTGCCTTCGTTGAAGGTTGAACGTCGAGCTGGCACCTCGGCGTTCGTCAAAATCTACGGCCAATCATTAGCGGACCAGAGTTCCACTGTGGCGACCCCTAACCGGGAAAGGCCGAAAGACAACAGCATATATATATATATATATATATATATATATATATATATATATATATATATATATATATATATATATATATATATATGTGTGTATATGTATTTATATATATATATATATATATATATATATATATATATATATATATATATATATACATACACACACACACACACACATACAGAGAGAGAGAGAATTTTAGGAAGGATAATTATTTTAATTAAGGAGAGTCTCTCTTCGTAGTGAAAAAAAATATTCCATTAATTAAGAGTTTGTTTTGTGGAATTTCAGTTGTTATAATTAAGGGTTATTATATTATCAGACAAGATTATCCCCAAGTAAGTGATTTTACTATGTTTCACAATGTATTTATGAAACTTCTTATCTATTAATATAGTTAACAGGAGGTATTTTAATCTTATTCTCATTAAAACGGAGTCGTAATTTCTTCTGGAATATTTATAGTGCTTGGAATACTGTAGTAAGAGAAGCATTGCAATCAAAGTTAATAGGATGTCCTCTACAAATTGTGTTTTGGTGATTGTCATTAGTATGCTTTTGTTGTTTTTCTTTGATCTTGCATAATTTGCAGAAGGTTCTAGAACTAGGGTAAAAAGCAGTGGGGACAAGGGACAACCCTGTTTTAGTGTCTTTAGTAATCATGATTGATTATGAAGTATATGAGCCTATCTTAATGTATGCTAACGAGTTTTCATAGAGAAGTTTGATTAAGTGTAAGAAATTGTTGTAAAATTTCTAAATATTTGCTCTTTAAACCATTTGTTTCTTCTGTTATTTCATTTTTGACTATCTGGTTCTAAATTATCAATTTTCTCCTGTAAATCTATCAATTTATTGTCCCGTTGTTTCTTTTTTGTGCATTCCATCTTGTAATTTTACCAAAAAGGTATGCTTTTAAAGAGTCCCATACAAAAATCTGAGGTGTTACCTGTATGAGTAATTTCAATAAAAGTTTGAATTTCTTTATTAGAGAACTCCTTAAAGTCTTTTGTATTGGTTATAAATGCATGAATCACTTTAATTTGAATGTTATTACTAGAATTCAATACAACTTCAAATGTTATCACGTTATGATCCAGCAGTGGGCAAGAGACTACTTTAATGTTATCTGTTCTACTAGTAATCTTATTGAAACATATACTGTATTGGTGATTTTGTCCCATGCCTCTGTGAGAAGTGTATAAAGAAGAGCAAGTCTGATACTGAAAATTCATTTATATCTCTCATATTATATAGCTCAGTGAACTCCATCAAAGACTTGATTAAGGCAGGTTTCTTCCTTTTACAGCTAGTGTTAGTATCCTTGTCAGATAAAGTACAATTAAAGTCACCTGCACAAATAATGTTTTCCTTTGATATTCATATTATGTTCCCCCAGCTGTTTAACTGTTTTTTATTCCCATTCCAGGTATCCAATAGACATTGTGTATAGTTTTCTTTGAATCTCTAAAGTCCCTGAACAAAACATGCCTTTTTCATCACTATATATATTCAGGATTTTAAGTAGAGGCAAATAATTTTTCCACAAAATAGCCACTGAGTGACCTCTCGACTTCCTGTATTAGAGGCACATGGGATATATGCAAATGACCCTTATGAACATCAGTTGTTTCAGGTATATGGCAAAAGTCATTGACATTCAGAATTGCCATATAGCTGAAACACTTAATGCTTATGAGGGTCATTTGCATATATCCCATGTGTCTCTATTACAGGAGGTTTGAGAGGTCACTCGGTGGAAATTCTAGTTTGGCAAGAGTTTTCATTTAATTTTTACTGATTGTTTTTTCTGTGTGACCTTTTCACTCATTGTTTTAGATTTGCAATATCTGGTAAACTGTCTTGGTTACAAAAGCAAATGTAAAATATGAAACCTGTTCAGTAGACAGTGAGCTACACACAAGTGCTAGTGTTAAAGGTTTAAGTGTAGATGCTGATTTTATGTTACGGACTTGTGAAAATAAATATTTTATTTGCCAAATTGCTAGTGCTATGGTTAAAGAGTTCTCTCTAAGTGTGCCAGACAGGTTCAGTATGTCATTGAGAGAATTGTTCACCTATTTGAGAAATTTCAAGTGATGTTTGACAAGTGGCGGTAGTAGCGTAGTACTGTTTTATGATACTACAGACTCTATGCAAGTAATATTTTCACAGTATTAATCTGTTAAGCTATTTGTGTTATATGGTAAGTATCAGTGACAATGCTGAGTGTTGACCTGTTAGCCACACAGCTTTTATGAAATGAATGCAGTTATGAAAATAAAGATAATAGTCATACATGCTTTACCAAAAAAGCTTTTATGTCAGAATGTCTTCCCATTATCCACAATAGTTTAATGTCTTTTTTTTTTTTTAAACTAACATCCACAGCCTGTATTCATCACCCCCAACACGATGATATCATGCTCCCTTTTTTTTGCATTATTAATGTAAATATCTCACATTTTTGCAACTTAATAACTCTGACTCTGTAATCCCATGTTGACAGTTTTCACTCAACATGGTTATCAAATCATGACAGTTTGTAGAAGGCACCCTGCTTGGTTAGCGCTTACGTATTCTTCTGCACTAGAACTTCTGAAATTAGAGTTTGAAAACACTGGCGAATATACTGATTTCAGGAGTACAGTGAAGTCTCCTGTGAGATGTGTAATTGTTACAGGATACACAGGAGTTGCACTTTCCTGATGACTGTATTGCTGTAGGAAAAAATAATTCACAATTATAAACTCTGAATACATTCTACTTCTGACAAGAAATTCACTTATAAGAGAATAGATTTGCTCTTTGAGGAGTAAATGAGAAAACAAGACATTTTTAAAACTGCTGTTGGTAAAAAAGCATTCTGTTTAGACCAGCCACTTGGAACTGTTACGACCTGAAATCGAGTCTTTCGCATAACTGCTTGAGTTCAAAAAGGCCTTTTATAATCTCCTTATCAGTGAAGCCATGTGCAAAGGATAATGGTTAAAATACTTTAAAGTTACTTGCCATCTACTTTACATGAAAATAAACATTAGAACAGCAGCTGTCATTTGATAGTCATTGTGCATATAATGTATATAGTTACACTTTGCTTTCCTTTTAATAGAGTGCCGTGACAGCCATTGACTTGTACAGTTGTTATTGCATATAGTTCTACATAGAATTATTGGATGTTTGGCTTAACAAAACTGCTGTTTGTTTATATACTAACTTTAAATCTTTCATTTTTGACATATTGCACTACCTTCTTGTTATCAAAATGCTATGCAATGAATTATATTATTCCATTTCTGTTTTTGCTGAAAAGGGTCAGCAGTCCTGTCCACTTAACCTGTTCATTAGTAAATAAATGAGTATGTTATTAAATTGTGGGTCATGGTCTCCACCATACCTCACAATTGTACCTTATTGTGTGGAACAATCTTCATTCTGAGTCTTAAAAATTCTATGTTCCATGATATTCTGCATTGGAAGGGTTTGACACACATTCATTGTTTAGACTTTATACCCATTGTGAGCAACTCTGAAGTATACTAATTCATCAAAATAACTATATATTAAATATGAAAAAAATTAACTACACTTGGACCTTCCTAGTTGAAGTCCTCCACATTTTGCTCATTTGTTCCACTTAGTAAGAGGTAGTGTTCCACATTTTGGAGAGGGAAGGTCTCCACCTCTGACCTTTTCTTCCCAGACTACTGATGCTTATTTATTTGTTGAGTAGGGAAAAGGCATGGAGGAGGTACACTTGCATTTCATTAACTCACCTGAATACATCTTTAATATATGATTTCACATCTACCAACGAGTATTCTCCCAAGTAAATGGTCCCCAAGATTTCTCTGAACAGCTATCATTACCCTAGCAATGGCTTACCTCCCACCCCATGCTGCTTCTGAAAGATTTAACTCTTTCCTAAAGCCCCTTCTCATTGTGCCCGTTCCAGCTGAAATTGTATCATTCTAAGAGATTTCAACAGCAGTCTTTGCAGGCCAGGATAGGAATGAAGTGATTCAACACTTAGGAGCTACCAAAGTTGTACATGAGCCTTCTAGGCCTAACTTGAAAAATCACTGCCTCATTAATTCTGTACATGCTGACCAATATTTGTTTTATCCAAATTCAGCCCCCATCTTTGTATGTGTGAAATAATCACTCCCTGTAACATTCAAATTAGATTAGATTATAATTTTCCTAAAATAACACCTTCAAAACTCCAAATCAGTACTGAAAAAAACAAACAAAAAAATAACTTTGGATAAATCTGTTTTCCTGTTTAATGATTTTTAGCACTGCAGCAGATCACTTTATTTCATTAATTGTTCCCCTTCCTTTGAGAAACTTTTCAAAATAAATAAAAAAAAAATCAGTCCAGTAACATAAAGTTTATTAGCACCAGACCAAGTCATGCTCATCCTCCGAAAAACATACTTTTGGAAGGTAGTTAATTATCTTGCAGGCCGATTCAGCAAAGAAAACTCTCTCCTGTCCGAAGCTATTCTGACTACAAATAACTGGACTTAATTGATGACTTCCTGGTGGAATTCTGCCTTACATTCCCCAGCTACCCTTCTCTGACCAACCCACATTACTTAATCACTCACTCATTTCTTCTGTTCTACTTCTATTTAAAAATGTGTGGAGTGTTACCTTTTACACCAGTTTAGTCTGGTCTTGTAAAAGCATTCTGTTAACTTTTGATGATTTAAAAGAAACCTCACAGTTTTTATTGAATCCACAAAGACCTTTTATTTGTAGATCACATGATCCTACAGCAGGGCTTCAGCAACAGAGTAGGTAAGTGGTAATCTGACATCCTATGCTACAGATCTTATTCCTAGAAAAGGTATTCTCCTGTCTCCTCCTGCTTTCCCCTTATTCATGGGGTTCCACAAGATTCACTGCTACCCATGCTGCTGTAATCTCAGTTAATAAATGTGCTTCTATCCAGCTTTTCAAATGTTTCAAATCTTTTTTGCTGCTAGTATTTTGATGTATTACCTGTACGTACTTCATCCACTATCCCCCCTCCCCCCCAAAAAAAGATGGAGTCCAGCCTTATTTTTATATCCATATGGATCTCCAATGCAAACTTCTGCTTAGATAAATACTGTGATATTTAGATGCAAGCAGAAGGTTAACTGTTTCCAGTAATTGGCACAACAGTGAGCCTGTCGTATTCCTACCTTCCAATCACCCTGATCTTTAAGTACTAAGGCTACAGAGACATTGTCCTTCAGACACCAAGTTGAACAAATTAAAGCCAAAATCAATAGACTGCCCTTCTTGACCAGGAAGATATTATATTTCTTTAGCACAGAAAGCTGTAGTGAAATTGGCAAGGGAATCTTACTAGGACTACTTAAGTAGGGCCTACCACTCTGATGCTGAATCAGAAATTAATCTTTAGCCTCCATGTATCCCCTAGTTAGCATAAGCGTGTTCATTTTCCATTCTCTCCATAGAGAGCGTTGATGTTCAATTCTAGCCAAAGCTCATTAGTTCTTTGTTCAGGGACTCGGACACAGTTTTCTATGTTCTCTCTTTTAAAATTTTGGTACTAGACACCTTCCCTTACCTTGCAAGCAGATTTAAAATCCTTTGAGTGTGGTCTTTGATCCCACCCAACGGAAGCAGTCATACTTGGAATGCCTCATTCCAAACAATTTTATAGTGACTGTTTTTTTTTCTAAGTGGACCCAAGTTATGTGATCCCCTGTGATATATAACTGCTCAAGAATTTCTTGTCCGGTGGAAAACAGTGTCACTGTTACAAATGTGCAAGCTTTATTTTAATCTTTATATGTACCCTTGTTTTGCACTAATTCTGCCATATTTTCTCCCATTCCTTCATTATTTCTTTGAGATTGTATTCATTTAACACTGCATTGTTGAGCTCTACTTCCTACTGAGGTTCTCATATGCACTGCAGTGCCTACTGTTTTGCATTTATATATTATGGGTTATGTATAAACTGTATTCATTTCTTGTATGCTTTCTTTTTCCTACAGCTGCTTTTACTGTTAATAAATATTTTCTGTATGTTCATTTTTTTCCATTTAATTTTTTGTATGTAGCACCAGGACAGTAACAGAAATTGGTTCTTTAGAATCACTGATTTACTTTAGGTAATTAATTCGGGCAAATAAGTGCAAATAATTTAAACCAAACTAACTACAAGCAGTTAAGTTGCATTTGGTAACAACTGTTGGGTGTTATTTTCATTTTAATTTGATTGTTTAATTGGGTGGGCTGTACTTAGTGTATTTTAGTTTCATGAAGCTGTTGGATGAAGGAGAAAGCGTATTTTATCCTTGGTTGGTTTTGCACACTTATCACTTTGTTTTTACTTAGCTTACATGATATGTAGTGTGTCATTATCATCAGACATCATGCTAATCCTGTCCTAGTTTCTCATGTTCCTATTTTTTTTATTTTTATGTAAGAAGAAGAAGAAAAAAAATTAAGATACATGTTGATATGAAACTGCCGAAAGAAGCCCGTATTTTCTTGAAGGCTAAATAAGCAATGTCTTTCGTTTTTTCCTGGTTAGGGGTAACCACAGCGGATCACCCATCCGCAGATTGATTGGCAGTGGTGTTTTTACGGTGTTGAGTTGCCAGCCTTCACAGAAGGCATGCAGGTACACGCAGGACCTACCTACCTGCATGTCTTTAAAATTCACTCGACCACAGGGAGGACATGCAGACTCTGCACAAAAGGTGCTCCGGCTGAGAATCGAACCGGAGAACCTTTTGCTGTGAGGCAACAATGCTAACTGCTACACTACCGCAGCCACTTTTCTTGAAGGCTACGTAGTACTTCTTATTCAAAGTTTGTTTCTGATAGAAACAAGGCTGGTATCTTCATGGGGAAAAAAATCAAAACTAGAAACGTAAGTTTTGAAAAGTGCATTACTGATGGATTTAATATGCTTTCTGTTTCTGATTTCGGATATCTACTTAATATGTTTACATCAAACAAACATGCAGCATATTTCATTTATACCTCTACCAGAATTATAAATACACTCACCAATCCAGACATATTTACAGTAGAAATGTGTTCTTGCAATTAATGAAATCACTTTTTTCTTCTGTTAACAAAGATCTGTATTTATAATTCATCTGTATCTTTTTCCTAATACCTCTCAACCTCTAAACCCAAGAAATCTGGACAAAAACAATGTGTGTGTGTGTGTGTGGGGGGGGGGGGGGGGGCGCAAACCAAAGGCCCAAGAATAGGGAAAATAACTGTTGTTCTTATAAAGTTGCTAGTATAACGGATTTTGTATTAGCGTGCCTTTTCTAAAGGGTATGAAACCTGAAACTCAAATGTTTACCATTATTTAAGGACTTCAGTACTCAATTTCCCAGAAAGCCACAAATTTTATGAAGAACAGATCAAAAATAGGAAGCAAAAATCTGGACAGTTGAGAAGTATGGCTAACATCATTTAACACGTGTATCAAAGTTTAATAGAAAATACGGGTACATAAGAACACCATACTAAAAATTACTTTAAAATGTCATCTCCTGTACATAAAAAAATATTTACCAGTCAAATGATTGCAAAATGCTGCTCTTTTTATGTTTTTGAAATGTCTGCATTTGTGGCAGCAAAATATCCCAGTGCATACTGATGTACTTTACTATAAAATTAAAATAGTGTAAACGTAGAACTGCAGTGTACTGCTCTTGGTGATAAGGCCTTGCAAGCAATTACATTTTTACACCAAGCATGGCAGTCTGTTAATATGGCATATGCAGGTGGTGACTGATGAGAACATCTGTACTTCAAAAATCACAGTTTTTACTCAGATAGTGTCTAAGCATGAAACTTATTAAATGCCCTTCTCTTCTGATGTTGCAGTATTCATAACAGTAGGGAGTAGCTGCCTGCAGCGCCACTGTCCGGCCAGTATACCAAAGTCTTTCTCTGGAGGGTACGTGTGACGTCGACTGAGGGTGTTAATGTGTAAAGGTGACGTCTGCACGTACCCTCCTCAGAATTTTTCTGCTGCAGTGATCATCAGATGCCTGTTCTCCAGTTCTACCTTACGTTTATCAGACTACTACAGTTTCGAGTATTGAGACCAGACGACTGTTTGGACCATTCAGATAAGTACCCACTGAGGTTTATTCTTACTTGTTTTGCATGCTGTTTTTAGACTTGCATGTCAGCTAGGAAAGGGAAGTGTGCTTGTGGGAGACAGATTCCTCACAAGGACATGCACGATAAGTGTGTTTTTTGTCTAGGCGAGGCCCACGACCATACATCCTGTTCTATTTGTAAGTTGTTTGTCCCCAAAATACTTCATAGCCGACTAGCGGCTTTAAATCTTTACCTCGAGAATCAGAGACTCAGACATTTGGCATTTGGCATGGAGGGAGGAGTAGGCCCATCCGAAGATCCACCTCCGAGGAAGGCGAAGAAACTTAGGCCCGAATCCCAGGCTGCGCCTCAGGTGTCCGAACCGGCTCTAGAGGCGATAGCAAACCCGGAGTCTGTTCAGACAATGGTCTCACAAGCAGGCCCAGGAACCACAATGGAAGCCTGGGTGCGGGATACCGAAGGTACCTCTGCGGAGGTATTTCAGCCATTAGAGTCTGGCGGAGGGGAACCATGGCTCACATTCTCGGAAATCCCTGTTCCTCCTCCTCTTGCTAGGCCGACGTCTGCTTCTCCTTTGTCTACCACACCCTTGAAAAGGAAAAGAAATCCAAACACGTTGAACCCCCTCAGATGTCAGGCTGGGAATGCTTTTCCAAAAGCCTCTTTAAGGCCTTTCAGGCCTTACAATCCCAACAAGTCACACCTACTCTCACTCCTCAACCAGCCCATGTGTCTGAGGAGGAATATTCATCCTCTGAGGAATCCTTCTCTTATGAGACTCAAATTGAATCACCCAAGGAGTTCATTACTCCGGATGAAGAGGACTCTCTTTCTCCAGACTCCCCAGGGGAAGAATTTAGTTTTGGGGATGCTATCTCCCTCATGAGGGAACACTTCAAGTGGCAGGCCTCTGAGGTCTCATATTCAAAGAAAAGATACTTTGACCTTATGCATATGGAGCAGCCCGCTCCCTCAGCTGTGCCCCCTCTACCTGCATTTCAGGATGCATTCTTAGCTGCTTGGCAGTCCCTTGACTCCCAACCTTTAGAAGCAAAACAACCAGACCAATTTTATAGGATCCCCCAGGACACCCAGTTTCTTTACAAGAACCCTCCTGCTGACCCAACTGTTATAGCTGTTTCTGCAGACAAGACTTCCAGACAGCTTCCTTCCTCTGCTCTTTATCCAACTGATAAAGACAGTAAATTTATGGACAGGACAGGTAAAAAGGTCTACACATCTTCCACTCTGGCCATTAGGACCCTAAACCACCAAACCAACATGGCTAGGTTTGTACTGGATACCATTTCTAAGGCCTCCAGCCTTCTTTCTGAGGTCCAGAACTCCTCCACCAAAGTACAATTAAACTCTCTTCTCTCCACAACATCACAAGTGGCCAGGCACACACTATAAAGTGCAGCTATGATGCTGTGGAAGCTGCTTCCAAAGCTGCTGCTTCTGGATCAGTGCTGCGTCATTACTCCTGGGTACAGCTACAACCCCTCCCCATGGATATTCAGACCAAACTTCTGGATGCTCTATTAGAAAATAAGGCACTTTTTGGACAAGCCTCTGCTGAGCTCCTCAGGTCTCTCCAAGAGAAGGGAAAAGAGTTGCAAAATCTAAAACCCCTTTTGGTGTCCCCCATTCCTAGATATCATAGGAACTACCCTCAGAAACCATCCTTTGTATGAAGGGAATCTGCTCCCTCATCACAACAATCCAAGGTACGTAGGAAGCAGAGAAAGACTTCCACTCCGAGACTGTCCTCAAGATCTTCTGCCACTCCGTTTCGGAGACAGCCTGACCATCCCAAGCCCCCTCCACTGTGACTCGCCTACCCTGCATCCAGAAACTCCCCTATCCCTCTATCTCAATCTCTCCCTCTCCTGGTGGAAACTTACAAAAGAACGATGGGTCCTCTCCATCATCCAGAGAGGATATTACATGAGTTGGTGGATGCTCCCACCCTTTCAGGGCATTCCACAACCACCAAAAAAAGCAGATTACCCTATTCCCACCCATTATTCAACAACTCCGAAACCAAGGCACCATAGAACCAGTTCCCACCCCTCAAAAGAACTCAAGAGTTCTACTCCAGAATGTTCCTGGCCCCCAGGAAAAGAGGGTCCTTTCTCAATCTTTTCCTTCTTGTGCCCAGCTTCAAAATTATGACCTTACCTGTTCTCCTGCCTCTAATCCCCCCCCAAGCCTTCATGGTGGCTCTAGATCTCAAGGATGCCTACTTACACATCCCCATTCATCCGGATTACAGGAAATTACTCAGATTTTCTGTAGGCTCCTGCCATTTTCAGTTCTCTGCTTTGCCCTTTGGTCTATCCACATCCCCCAGAGTGTTCAAGTGTCTATCCCCCTTTATTGCCCATTGCAGGACACAGGGTATGCAAATATATCCTTACCTAGACAACCTCCTCATCCTGCACCAAGACCACCAACTCCTCCTCCTCCATTTGCAGCAGGTGCCACACACCCTCTCTCTTCTGGGATTTACTATAAATGTAGAAAAATCTCACCCGTCTCCTTCTCAGGACATGATTTTTCTGGGATGCAGACTACACACAGACTGCATGAAAGCCTTCATACTGAACCAAAGGTTTCAGGAACTCCGTCTTTACTTCATTCAGATCCTTCCTGAACCTTTCTGACAGCTTGGGAATTTCTGAAACTATTAGGCCACATGGCATTCCTTATAAACATGCTGCCTTTGGCAAGACTACACATGCGCAAAATTCAATGGGTACTGAAAAATGTATGGAACCAACATTCCCAACCTTTGGATGTGCCTCTCCCACTCCTCCCTTGTTTAAAGAGGGAGATCCAATGGTGGATGTCTGCAATACAGACCATCACAGGGCTCCACTTTCAGACCCCAGCTCCACTTCAATGCCTTTACACTGATGCTTTGGATTTAGGATGGGAGGCAGTGTTGCAAACAAATCAACAACACCTCAGTACAAGGCAAATGGTCCACTCTGAGTAAAAACCACATCAACATTAAGGAAATGAGAGCCTTGCTGGTTGCCCTACTAACATTCCAACCCTCTATCCTGCCAGGTACCTTAAAGGTAATCACAGACAACATGACAGTCCTGTGGTACATAAACAAGGAGGGACCAGGTCATAGCCTCTATGCAGACTGTCATGTTGTCTGTGATTACATTTAAGGTAATCACAGACAACATGACAGTTCTGTGGTACATAAACAAACAAGGAGGGACCAGGTTGTACCCTCTCTGCAGACTGGCTATTCAGATTTGGAACCTAGCAGACTCCCTCGGAGTACACCTGTTGGCTACGTATATCCCCTGTCAACAGAATGTGATGGCAGACACACTCAGCAGAACCTCAGCCCCCTCTCACAGATGGATGCTACAGAGGGAGGTTTTCCAATTGAAAGGAGGGGGATGTCCCTGTACACCTTCCCCCCTTTCACTCTGATCCAGAAAGTCATCCTGAAAATTCAGAGGGACAAACCAAAAATCCTACTGGTAACCCCCTTTTGGCCAAGACAGCATTGGTTTCCCCTTCTTTTTTCCTCTAGCCAAGAGCAATCACCACAGGTTACCCCACCGGATAGACCTGCTCACACAGAACAAGGGGTCTCTGCTACACCCACAGGTTAACAATCTAAAACTGACCTTATAGGTGATAGAATCCTGATCCCTTACAGACACCTTTACTCAGAGGATGTACTTAATGTTCTGCAGGAGGCCAGAAAACCCAGCACAAGGAGAAACTATGTGGCTAAATGGCTCAGATTCTCCAATTGGTGTCATAGGAACGAACAGGACCCCCTCACTACCTCCATCCCTAGGGTCCCGTCCTACTTTTGTGAGCTACTCCAAAAAGGACTGACGTATTCCTTGATCAAAGTCCACTTGTCTGCCATCTCTGCCTGTCTGCCCATTTCACCTCCCTTGGCATCCAGACTGGAAGTCAAACTCTTTAAGAGGAGTCCTCCACATCAAACCCCCACGGAACCCCATCCCTCCTCCGTGGGATCTAAACTTTGTATTAGACAAGCTAACACTATCTCCTTTTAAACCAGCTAATTCTGCTTCTCTGAAATTTTGTACATTCAAAACAGTTCTGCTAGTTGTCCTCACATCCGCTAGGAGGGTTTCGGAGATCCAAGCCCTGATGGTCACACCCCCCTACCTAGTCTTTCACAGGGGCCGAATGATGTTCAAGACCAACCCCTCCTTCATGCCCAAGGTAGTTAATGAGCTCTCATTGAACCAAACCATTAATCTACCTGTCTTCTACCTCCAACCTCAAAATACTTCAGAGAGGACCCTTCACTCTCTGGACGTGCACAGACAACCAAGATATTACCTAGGCAAAACTCAAGACATCAGGAAATCAGAACAGTTATTTGTTTCCTTCGGTCACAGAGCACTAAGAAAAGCTGCATCTAAGCAAACCATTGCTTCGTGGATCTCCAAGTCCATCTCCTTCTGCTACTCCCACCATGGGAAAACCTTACAGGGTAGTATCAAACTACATTCCACCAGAACAGCTGCCTCTTCTTCTGCCTTTTTCAAAGGCATTGATACCCCTTCTGTTTTAGAGGCAGCCACTTGGACTTCAGTGCACACCTTCACCAAACACTACAAGCTGGACATGGCATGCTGTGCTAGAGCCGGTTTTGCCAGAACTATCCTACAGGGTCTCCTGGACCACGGAAACCCTTCCTCCTCCCAAGATCTTATTTAAAGCTCTGGTACTCTCCCTACCATTATGAATACTGCAACATCAGAATAGAAGAACATAGAATAGTTGTGTAAGACCTTGCCATAACCATCGATGTCCTTCTCTTCTGTGTTGCAGTATTCAGTCCCACCCTTTTACCCCCTGTTTTTTGCTTCTGCTGTAGCAGGTATTTTATGAACACATGTGGCCATCTTCTTCCCCAAGTCTGTACCTACATCGCCTTATTACTGCCCTGGCTCTAGCAGGCATGTAAGTCTAAGGGTCTCAGGACCCTCTGAAAAACCTCAGGGGCACTAGTATATGCAGCAGAAGCTATTCTGAGGAGGGTACGTGCCGCCATCACCTTTATACCCAACACCAGTTTATGGCCCTTGTAGCCGACGTCACATGTACTTTCAGGACAAAGACTTTGGTATACTTGCCGGACAGTGCCGCTGCAGCAGCTACTCCCTACTGTTAATGAATACTGCAACATGCAGGAGAGGTCTTAGGTCAACTGGCGCCCTAGGCAAAAGGGCTCCATGGTGCCCCCCACCACACTACCCAGTGCCCCCATCCTAGTCTACCTACCCCAAATAAATACTGGAAAAGCCCCCCTGCTAGAGTGGTGCCCTAGGCGGCCACCTTGTTGGCCTATGTCGAAGGATGGCTATCTATGGTTATGGTAATGTCTTACTCAACTATTCTTTCTCTGTGGACAGATGACTTCTTCCAAACCATTTTAACCTGTCAGATTGTTTGTGATGGATGAGGCTGTAAACACCACATTTCTAGCAAAACAGTGCTTATGATGTGCTGTATGTTTAGCTAGTCATATTAGAAATTTTGATAATTATTTACAGCTTATTTGTATGTTCCAGAAATATACATTTAAAGTATAGACACTGAAAGAAACACATGTTGGCAAGCCAGATGTTATTTTTTTATTTTCTTGTTCAAGTGAGCATTTTCTGAAAAAGCTGTGGTCATTACTGTCATACAAAGCAAGCATATAGTACAGTATTTTATATTAATTTTTTCAGTGGGCTTGCAGAGTATCTTAATATGTATGGATGTAATTTCAAGTTTCTTTTTAAGGCTTTACCCAGCAGTCCTAAAGCATATAGCAAAGTAGCTTACGGTATTTTGCTGTCTTGACCACTGTAGTTGCCCAGTCATCAAATTTTAAGTTGTTCTTTCAGGAGATAAATATTTATGACAACTGCTGCAGAGCTGTCAGGTCCCTTATTTACTCCTAACTTCTGGATATTGTCTGTGTAGAGTTTGCATATTTTGTTATGTCTGCATGAGGTTTCCTACAAAGACATGCTACTTAGTGACTGGCTACTCTAAATTATCCGTAGGTTAGTATGCATGTGACTCTGTGTGTGTATGATGGCCTGAGATTGTCTGACATCCATCTAGGCTGCACCCTGCTTTGTTTGTAGTTATTTATGGATGTATGCAAGTTTATTGCTACTCCAAAGTGGGTTAAGGTGGATTACAGATGTCAAATGGTAATAGCCATGTTAGGCAGAGTTATGTAAGGTACTTGCAGGTGTATAAAAAAAGTAATGTACTTATACTGCAAACATAGCTTGGTAACTTCTTTTTCCATTAGTACACTTATGAATTACAGTCTGGGCGAGAATTTAACCCATCTCATTCTTTTGATTTGCCTTGCTCGAAGGAATGATAAGTTAAATTACCAAGTAAGGTGGCCTGCATGTAGAAAGATTGACTGAAATAAATTTAATTTGCATAGAAGCTGAGGAAGAATAGAGATCTACTCTGAATGTGGGAGTAGCGAGTGTCTTTAACACTTGGGCAAGGATTGAGGAAGAGTCATGACTTGGGACAGAATCTTGGCTTTATTTATTAGAATTGAGGTTTTACTGGTTAGTATATTAACCTTCCAGCTATAAACTTCCACATACATCAACACATATTTTCTCACAGCCCTTTGGCTAGAGAATACTTTGAAGAGATGATGTTACTGGAGTGTGTTTTGACAGTCCGGGATTATGATGCACTGCTGCAGCAGCAAAGTACCTAAGGACCGGAAGTCAGGGCATGATAAGACTACCTTTAGACAGGACTGGTGATGGGGCATACCTCCCTGAGAGTAAGGCAGACCTGATGATAAAGCCTTATTTGGTAGCATTTTTTTTTTTTTTTTTTTTGAGGGGGGGGGGGGGGTGATGAAAGTTATGTGGGAAAGACTTAGCCTAGTTTCTGGGAACTTGGACGTGTGCTTTGGAAACTAGTAAGACAGGAGAAGAAAGCACCTTTTCTCTTCATAGGAAAGTAGCAGAAAATGCGTAGTAGGAAAGGCTTGAGTTCTTTCTTTGTGCAAGTTCAAGACCAAACCGGATACATGGGCAAGAGAGGAGTGTTAAGCTTATTAGCAGTTATACAGTGGGAGTTGTATAGATGAGTGGGGTAATCGGGGTATTTGGGAAGAAAGTCTTTTTTTATTTAAATATATATATATATATATATATATATATATATATATATCTATATGGGAGATATTTGAGCTTATGACTGCAGTGACAGTACAGTAAATATTTAAATATGTTGAATGTGTTAAAACAATAAATGTGTAATTAAATACTAAAAACTAGATATAGTAGAAAATGTTAAGAGAAATGCACTTATAATAAATACTGAACATGTGAATTATTTAAAATGTTAAAATGCATAATGGAGAAATATATATATATATATATATATATATATATATTTTTTTTTTTTATCTTTCCAGTGCCTAATGACCATAAGTTCCAATTTTTTATTATAGACAATATCGGTACCAACATGAGGGGTGGTGTATGGTCACTATTACTTGAGAAAAGAGAATTATACTGGCAATTACGTTTGAATGCTGGGAACTGGCCAGGCCTGAATGAGCTTATTTCCATTAGCCCAATTTTAAAGCTAAAGGCACTGGAAAGAGATTACACATATATATATATAAATTTATGTTTTTTTTTCTCCATTATGCATTTTTACATTTTTAAATAATTCACATGTTCAGTATTTATTGTGTATTTATTTCTCTTAACATTTTCTACTGTATCTAGTTTTTAGTATTTAATTGCACATTTATTGATGTTAAGTTGTCAATCTCGCCTTCATTCTTGCTGGATGGGTTCGGAGCCGATCCTCGGCTCCAACTCGGCACTTGCTAAGCTCGAGAGCTAATTTTACCAGCTCGAGGCAACTCTATATCCCATGATGCAAGGCGGAGATTACTCAGATCTCGTTTGCCACTTCGCTAACGAGGTGCCTTCTTTTACCAGCTCTTGGTAAGTGAAATTTTCAGAGACTTTCGTCTACCCCCCTTTAATTTTATATATATATATTATATTTTTGTTAGTTATCGACTCACCTTAGCCCTATTCCCGTCAGTGTTCCCTTCTTTTTGACTAAATATTCCCTTGTCCCTAGTCAGGCCTTAGGCCTTCCCCTCCCTAAATTTTTTCCTGTCGGGGATTGTTTGTGTGTGACTGTGTTTTGCCTGGTTAATGTAATTTAATTTAATTAATTTAAATTATTTTGTTGGACTGAGTGTTTTTGTGTGTGATTGTGTTACTGTTGTTCATCGACACAGTTATGTCGAGGGACACTAAGGTCTCAGGCTTCAAGAAGTGTGACTCGTGCTGTCAGAAGATGTCTCTGACAGACAGTCACACTTCTTGTGTTTATTGCCTGGGATTTCAAGACCTGCAGGACTCTTGTGCTATCTGTCATGCTTTCAGCCCAAGAGTCCTGCAGGAACGAAAAAAATAAACTCATATTAAGGGGCTTATTAAAGCCCGAGAGCTCCCCGACTAAGTCGGTGCCGGGGAAGCCCTCGAAGCCTGTTAAGCCTTCGGCTCAAGCTTCCAAGCCGTCAGCTTCAGGTCCTTCATCACCAGGCTCGAGATCGGCTCCGGCCGGAGCCGATCTTTCCATGTCAGTCTCAGTATCGGCTCCATCCGGCGCCGATACTACCAGATCCAGACACTCAGTGTCGGCTCCGGCTCCGATGGCTCCATTGATCTCAAAAAAGAGATCTCGATCCCCTTTAGTGGAATCCATACATTCGGCTCCGAGATCACCTTTGCTCTCGGAGCGGAGCCATCGGAGCCGATCTTCTCGGTCATCCAGGCTATCTGATCACGACCTTGAGAGAGTGGTGAGTAGACTATTAAAGTCTCAGGCATTGGCCCAAATACTCCATAGCCCATCTCAACAGACGGTAGCTATATCACATCCACCGAGCATTCCTCCTCCGACTCTCTTACAGAGTTCGGAGCCGGAGCTCCTCAGAACCGGTACCGTTGTGACTTTGGAGCCGATACCACCCCTTTCAGCTCCGTCGTCCTCGGCTCTGATTTCCTCCTTGAGACCTTCATTGGAGGGATCCGGGCGTCTAGTCTCTCTCGTCGGCTCCGAGGGGGCGAGTGGCATCAGACCCTTGTCCGACCCCGTTCTCCCTCTCAGAGCTTCGGCGTTGGTGAGCTCGGCCCCGACATCTGCCTCGGAGCCTTCCCTCTTGGTGAGGCCTGGGGTTCCTATCTCTTCGGAGAGGGAGCTTTCTGGTCTCTCTGACGGGGGAGCCTTCGAGGTGATGAGGAGTGTACTAGCCCCTGGGCTTAGTCAACGGACAGTTCCATCAGCTCCTCCCACTACAGTGCCTGCTGACGTCTCTTCCCACTCTCTTGCTCCCGGAACCAGCGATCCAACGCCTCAGGTTTCCCCATTGGGAATATCTTCCTCTTCCGAGGCTTCTCCTGATCCATCAGGAGAACCCCCGCATAAGAGGACATGTAAGAGGAAACATTTAGACTCCCCTGAGTCTACTACATCAGATACTGACTTGGATGAGTCGGAGGGATTCCCAAGGTCCTCCTCTGAGGATGTCTCATTTTCAGACATCTTTGAAATCCTGAAACGGAGGGGGAACTGGCCTTCCCTTAATCCCACCGAGGACGAGGCAGTATACCTGGAGGCATTCGGATCTCGACCCTCCACCTCCTGGGTGTCTCCGCCTTTCGACCCTCTCATGGAGGTAGTGGCTCGGAAGGCGTGGATGGCTCCAGATTCGGTGGAACCTATCCCTAGGAGACCTTCAAAATTTATCACTGCCCCACAAGATAGACAATATTTGACAAAGGGTGTCCCAGTTGATGCCATGGTGGTGGTGGCTGCCACCAAGAAGGAATTAGCTGATCCTTCAGTACCTGTCCATCCTCCTAATAAAGATTCTAGGACTATGGACAGGTACGGTAAGCGGATTTTTTCTTCAGCGACTTTTGCTATGAGATCGCTGAACTACTTATGCCACTTCACCCGACTTCAAAGAGACGTTCTTAAAGAGTTGGGAGAAGTTTTACAGGATCCGTCAGCTGCTGGGTCTCAGGATAAAATTAGCTCACAGCTAGGAATCCTTAACTCCATTGCTAACTCCTCCATGCGGCTCATTTCTTATGCAGCCGATGGAGCGAGTAGGGCCGCAGGCACAGGAGTGGCTTTAAGGCGTCAGTCCTGGATGCGGCTTTGTAATTTTGCAGACCCCTTCAAGGCGTCTTTCACAAACTCCCCCTTTGATGGCTCGACCTTGTTCGGTCCTCAAGTGAAAAACACTTTGACTAGATGCGAACAAGATGGCAAGACTCTTTCTGCCGTAGGAGTCCGTTTCTCCACCCCTTTCTAGACCTTACCCCAAAGGACAGAAGGGAGGGAAAATGTGGTTCCGCAAATCTCAAGGAGTTACGCCTGACGCACAAAGTCAGTTTACTCCCAGAGGCAGAGGGGGTAACAATAATAGACGCCGCCCTAGGGGCAGAGGTGGTCCGCAGAATCAGGGTAGCAGAGAGCCTCTTTCTGACAAACCCTTCCAGCATCCCTGAGATGTTGCCCGATTGTCCGCCTTCGGAGGCAGTCGGGGG
Organism: Protopterus annectens; assembly: GCF_019279795.1. Lineage (NCBI taxonomy): Eukaryota > Metazoa > Chordata > Ceratodontiformes > Protopteridae > Protopterus > Protopterus annectens. Next base: position 228,296,131 of record NC_056735.1, on the reverse strand, counting down.
AAAACTATCGCTGTACCCAATAGCCTGGCTTTCCCTTTCTCAAGACAAATGGGTACAGTCAATTATATCCGAGGGTTACAAAATTCCCTTTATTCAAACCCCAATTCAACAAAAGGGAACCCTTCCAGATGTTCCACACGGTCTAAGGGAATTAGCAGTACTAGAAATATCAAAACTGCTAGTAAAAAGAGCCATCCAGCCAGTCCCAGCGGACCAAATAGGATCCGGAATCTACTCGAGGTTCTTTTTAGTTCCAAAAAAGACAGGAGACTGGAGACCAATATTAGATCTCAGCAAACTCAACAAGTTTGTAAAGAAATCAAGATTCCGGATGGTCACGCTTCAGTCCATTCTGCCCTTTCTGGGCAAGGACAATTGGATGTGCTTGATAGATCTTCAGGATGCGTACTACCACATAAAAATTCACAGACGCTCCAGAAGATTTCTCCACTTCCGGCTGGGGACCAGTCGCTTCCAATTCAGAGCCCTGCCCTTTGGACTCACTACAGCCCCCAGAGTGTTCACCAAATTCATGGCAGTGGTTACGGCTCACCTGAGACATCAAGGATTCCAGGTGTTTCCATATCTAGACGACTGGCTCCTCACTGCCACCACCAGGCATCAGCTTCTCCAAGCCAGAAATTACACCATTCACACTTGCAGAGGGCTAGGAATTTCTATAAATTTCGAAAAATCTGCCTTGTCGCCTTGTCAATATATTACTTTTATAGGTGCAAGATTGGACACCATACAGACCAAAGGATCTTGGACATTCAAAGACACGTCCAAGTGATTCTATTCAGCAAAAAAATTCAGGCCAGATTTGCACTGAAAGTACTGGGTCTTAGGGCGGCGGCCATAACACTTCTTCCCCTCGCCCGCTTTTACATGCGGCTTCTACAATGGATGCTGTTCACCCAGTGGTCCTTTCAACAACTTCCCATGCGTCATGAGATCATAGCAACTCCAACTTGCAAAAGACATCTGACTTGGTGGATATCGCCCCCTCAAATCCATCAAGGCAGACCATTTGTTCCTCTTGCCCCGGTTGCCACGGTTACATCGGACGCCTCCCTGATCGGGTGGGGGGGGGCATTATCAGGGCAGAATGGTCCATGGCACTTGGCAACCTTTCGAGTACCATCTGCACATAAATGTTCTGGAGATGAGAGCAGTGCTTTTAACATTGCAAGCCCTCAACGACTCTCTTCCCCTGGGAACTATTGCAGTCCAAACGGACAATATGTCCGTAGTGTGGTATATAAACAAACAGGGCAGAACCAAGTCCTATCCACTGTGTCGAGAGGCTCTCAGACTTTGGCAATGGGCAATCTCCTCTCACCGGTTTCTGATAGCAATGCACATCCCCGGGAAATCCAACATCATAGCGGACAGATTGAGCAGAGCTATTCTCATGCCTCACGAGTGGTCTCTCAAACAGTCAGTGACGGAAGAGATTTTTCAAAAGTGGGGTCTTCCTTGCTGCGACCTTTTCGCTACACCTCAAAACAGCAAATGCCCAGACTTCTTCTCTCTCTTCCCCCTTCCAGGCCATCCCCCCAGAGACGCTCTAACCCAAGATTGGCCCTGTGGACTTCTTTATGCCTTTCCACCCTTTCCGCTGATACCTCAGCTAATTCAGAAAGCAACCGCTTTGAGAGCCAAGTTGATTCTCATTGCCCCTTATTGGCCTCGACAGATATGGTTTCCGTTCCTACATCTTTACCTCTTGGTACAGCCATGGCATCTGGACCCAGTTCCAGATCTTCTGACCCACCAGTCGGGTCAACTGCACCAATCCATACCCTCTCTCAACCTCACTGCTTGGTTGCTCCACTTCCATCCTTAGCCAGGCTTCCTATGATTTCTAATCCTGTACGGGATATCTTAGTAGCTTCCCTAAAATCTTCTACCAGAAAGATTTACACTAGTAAATGGCGACGTTTCTCTTTCTGGGCAAAAGCTAGGAACATAGACCCCTATACTGCTCCAATTCATTCGGTATTGGACTTCCTAGCTGACATTTTTCATTCAGGATCCTCTTATTCCACAGTGAAAGTTCAACTGGCAGTCATTTCAAATTTTCATGTAGGCTTTTTGGACCACAACATTATGTCACATAAACTTTGCAAGGCATTCCTTCGAGGTATCTTTTTATTGAAACCTCCAATTAGAGACCCCCCACCACAGTGGGATCTAAATTTAATTTTAACATCCTTGATTCTTCCCCCGTTCGAACCTGCAGCTGCCTGTTCTTTGAAATTGCTTTATTGGAAGACACTTTTTCTAGTTGCCATTACATCTGCCAGAAGAGTATCTGAGCTTCATGCTCTCTGTGTTCACCCTCCCTAGCTAATATTCCACAAAGACAGGGTATCCCTAAGAACTAATCTGTCTTTCTTACCAAAGGTGGCATCACAAACTAACCTAAATCAATCCATTGATCTTCCAGTATTTTTTCCGAACTATTCTGATAGAGCTGAACAAAAGTTACATTATCTCGATGTTCACCGTCCGCTCAGATATTATCTGGATAAGACAAAAATTTTTAGGAAATCTGATCAACTATTTCTATCCTATGCAGAGAACAGGAAAGGCCTTCCAGTTTCTAAGGTAACTTTATCTAGGTGGCTGTCTTCTGTGATCACTTACATTTATCAGCTCAGAGGCAAAGAGTTGGTTTCTAACCCAAAAGCCCATTCTACCAGAGCTCTAGCTACATCTACAGCTTTTCAAGCTAGACTTCCTATAGACACTATTTGTGCAGCAGCCACATGGGCCTCTCCTCATACCTTTGTTTCACATTACAAATTAGATTTGGTCTCCAGAGACAGAGCAAATTTTGGTTCCACCGTTTTCAAGAGTCTGTTCCATTGAGCCACCCAGGATAGAGGTGCTAGGGACGCTGCCCATCCAGCAAGAATGAAGCGAGATTGACAACTTAACATTTAGAAGTTATGTACCTACCATAACGCTCCATGTTAGTTGTCTTCTCTGCTTCTTTCTTTAAGGCCCCGCCTCCATCCCCCTAGCCTGGTCAGACGGGGAAGATTATACATCTTCTATTAAGAGGTTATTACCTTTTTCTAGCTGTTCAACTCCTAGTGTCACTAGATTATGTTGATCCTTTCTAGAGGGTTATGATGTTATTTAGTATCCTTATTTTCTTCCTCCTCTTAAGTTGGAAGAAAATACTGCTATTTCTTTAGCTACCAAACGAGATCTGAGTAATCTCCGCCTTGCATCATGGGATATAGAGTTGCCTCGAGCTGGTAAAATTAGCTCTCGAGCTTAGCAAGTGCTGAGTCGGAGCCGAGGATCGGCTCCTAACCCATCCAGCAAGAAAGAAGGCGAGAGAAGACAACTAACATGGAATGTTATGGTAGGTACATAACTTCTAATTTTTTAACACATTCAACATATTTAAATATTTATTGTACATTGTCATTTTATGAAGCAGTACTTATAGTGTGTTTTTAGGGTGGTGTGTTCCATGAACTTTTTCAGTTTTGCATATTTTGTCTGCTTTTTAAATTCAGTGACTGTAAATATTGTGCTTTTAATGACATAATTGATTATTTTATAACTGGGTGGAACTTCCTGTTTGAACTGTATAAGAAGGAAGTAACTATGTGGGGTAAATTGTCTGATGAAGTCTAGATCTTTCTGGATGAAAGCGCTCATCCTTGGATTTTTTTGGGCTGAAGTTAATAGTGGATTCCGCAGTCTACATTTGTGTGGTGATTTGCAACCTGCATTACTTTGAGTGGGTTCAATCCAGCTACTTCTTCTGGCTTTTGTGTTTATAATGTAGAAAGAGATCAAGTCCAAGTCATGATGATATCAAAGAACCTTCTCCAAAAATCAGTAATCATTATGTTTTAAGTCGTAAATACATTGCATTCCTTAACATATCCTATATAAACTGGCATAAATGGGTGACACTTGCAGCACCCATAGATGTGCCTATTTAAAGAATTACACCCTCTCTTACAGTGAACATATATATTGTAATAATAGTTCCACTGTTTCTACCAAAACTGGCTGTATAGCGACTGATCTGCATGCATTAATTGTATCAAGTTCGTACTCTAAAGTCTTTAGTCTTTGTTTTTGGGGATGTATATATATATATATATATATATATATATATGTAAAATGTATGTGTGTGTATATATATATATATATATATATATATATATATATATATATATATATATATATATATATATATATATATATATATTATACACACAGAGAGAAGGAGAAAGGTCACATGTAATGTAAGCTTATATCAGCCTGTTTTTTGTCTTGTGCTGACTTAGGAACTGTTAGATGTATTTTCTCTGTCACACATCTTCCAACCCCAGCAGGCAGATGCCTATTAATTAAACCATTGAAGTGTCTTCCAGCAAACATTCTTTTTGGTGAAAATATGGGTCCGCCTGGTAGAGTTAACAAATTACTTGAGTAGTTTAGGAAGCATGTGTGAAGATGGAACTAGGGATGTTCATCATGTTTCACTGCTGCAGTCATTACACTTGGGTTATCCTGCCGTCAGGCGGTCCCGCAGTCGGCCAGAGTTTCAAAGTCTTGGTCCGGTGTCGGTTGCTGTCGCTTCTTCCCTGACGTCAGTGCGCCAGGGGTATATAAGATGCAGCCGACACCATTTTCTTCCGTCTTTCTTGCCGTGCGGTGCCCGAAGCAAAAGCAGTTTGCAAGTGCCGGTCGGCCGACTCCTGAGATTTTCGAATTCGAATTTCAGAACCGAAGTCTTCAATAAAGCTAAGTACCCCATTGGGGAAACTTTTTCTTGCCTCAGACCGATGTCAGTAAAAGTTAATAATTGCATTTCTTGTGGGAAGCAAATACCTCATAAAGATTTTCATTCCTACTGTATTCCATGCCTAGGCCTAGACCACGACGTCACTAGTTGTCGGTTTTGTGCTAGATTTAACAAACGCACTATTAAGTGTCTGTTTGATTTTTCTCGACATTATTTTGACCGAAGGTTCAATTATACCATGCCGTCGGAACAACCGACGACCGGAATACACAAAAAACACAGATATAAGGACAGGCATCCGAGGTCCAAAACCGACAATGAAGCCTCTTCTAGGCCAGTCACCGATTCTCAGTGAGGCGCTTTTGGAGCCCCTGACACCCGCTACCTCAGAGCCACAGGCCGCCTCCGACTCCCACGTGGAGATTACTAGGCCTCTGGATACTCAAGGTATTGGGCCTACGGAAATTAATCCTTCAGATGGGTCTGGGGCCCTGAGCAGGCATCTGCTTCTGAGGGTGTTTTCAGACCTTCACAGCTTACCATCAAAACAACAACCAAGTCTAAAGCTCCATTAAAGACAAAGAAACAAGTACAGCATTCACCTGGATAGGCCTCCATGCCTAAAAAAACAGATGTTCAAATTGGCTGAAGACCTTATTACTCTGATCAGGGGATCTGAAGTAGGGACTTCATTTGTCAGCAACCTGTGGGTCTTGGATCCGTTATCGGATCCGAGCCGGCAACTTGTTTCATAGCTAATGGATCCGAGCTCCTAGCTCCTCCCCTCACCCATAATCCCCTGCCAACCCTCCATGACCTCAGATCTAGTTTGCCGCGCTTGTGGATGGCTGGATTCCCTTGAGCTCTAGCGAAATCGTCAGTTAAGTGTGTTTTTAGTCAACTTTTCTCTACAGTTAAATTTAAAAAAAAGTGTGTAAGAGTCAGGTTCCCTGTAATTTTTATTTTTTTTACATAGTTTTCCCTCCCTTCGCTGGTCGTTAGTGAGTGTGTGTGTGTGTTTGTGTTTTTGGGGCCTGTGTGTTTGTGTAGCACTCCTTTTTCTTTAAAGTATGGCTGAGGCCCCAAAAGCCATTTTTTCTAAATGTACCGAGTGTGGCCATAAGCTCTCCCCGGCTGATGGCCACACTCTGTGCGTTCGGTGCCTAGGGGTTGAACACCTCTCCTCAGGCTGTACCATTTGTGCAGCGTTCAACCCCAGGGCACTGAAAGAGCGGAGGTCGAAGCCACTCCTGCCCCCCCCCTTCCTCCGGCCGGGACTCAAACTCCCGCTAAAGCGCCGGAGGACAGGGAGGCTAGGAGGGAGAAACGGAGGGAGAAGCACCACAAACGGCGGGCCGAGGCCTCCGCTTCGGCCCCGCCAGCTAAGCGGGCTTCTCCCTCCACTGCTTCTAGGTCTCCTCCTTGGCTCCGATCTCCTTGCTTCTCCCCAGGGCCTGAGGAGGAGGAGGCCCGATCTCCATCAAGGTCATCGAGGCGGCATTCCAGGCCTGCCTCGGTGACCTCGTCGAGATCAACTTTCAGCATGTCAGATGCAGACTTGGACCGGATGATGCGAAGATTCATCCAGGCCCAGCTGCAGATGGGAGTGCTCTTGCCCCCCCCCCCCTTCGGGGGGGAGCTCGACACCCTTTTTCGCTCCAGTTGCTCCTTCTACGACCCGCTACCTGGGTTCGGAGCATTCGGAGCCGAGCAGCGTCTGAGCCGGGGGTGGGTCGGCGCCGACAGTACTTGGTACTTCGGATCCAACCCTGCCCTCGAGTCTGTCGGATCCGACCTCTCGGAGCCATGGCCTGAGCTTCGGATCCGAGGGATTCAGTGTGCCTTCGGCTCCGTCCAGGTTGGAGCACACTGGTCCTTCGGATCCGATGGTCTCGGCGCCGGCTTCGATCCCTTCATTGGATCCGAGTGGGAGCTGGCTCTCTGAGCCCAGGGAGAGCGGTTCCCCCTCTGCCTTCGATGTAGTGGAGAGGGCTTTATCGAGAGCATCCGGACCCCCGGCCCTTGTCTCGGCTCCACCCTGCACTCCCTCTCTGCTGGGCCAGGCTTCCATCACCCGGCCTCAGAGACAGCCTGCTTCAATGGCCCAGGTTGTTCCATTGGAACAGGATGTTGCTGGCGAGACCTCCTTGGACAGCCCCCCCCCCCCCCGAGCGAAGTGCCTCGAAAGCACAAGTGCAAGAGGAGGCACGTGGACTCCCCTGAGTCCTTAACTGAGGACACAGGCTTGGATGAAGGGGAAGACTCCCCAAGATCACCCCCTGAGGATGTCTCCTTTGGAGACATCATGGAGATGCTGAGGATCAGAGGTGGGTGGTCTGCCCCCAAGGCTTCCTCCGAAGAGTCCGTGTTTCTGGAGGCATTCGAAGCAGGCCCGTCTACCTCTTGGGTGTCCCCTCCGGCCGACCCCTTGGTGGACCTTATTACCACCAGGGCGTGGAAGGACCCGGACACCGTGGAGCCAATCCCCAAATGCCCGGACAGGATACTAAGCCCCCCTGCAGACCGTCACACTGGAGCAAGGGTCCCCCCGTAGATGCCATGTTGACGGCGGCAGCCACGAAGAGGGAACTAGCTCAGGAGAGCCCCTCAGTCCATCCACCGAGCAAGGAGTCCCGCTCGATGGACCGCTTAGGGAAGCGAGTTTTTAGTTCAGCGACCTTTTCGGTAAGGTCTCTGAACAATATGGCACATGTCATCAGGATGCAGCGGGATCTTATCAAAGAATACGCTGCCTCCCCCCCTGAGTCCATGTCGGCGGAGGACAAACAATTGTACTCCACCCGAATGGCCACTCTGAGATCTATTTCAAATACCTCTATGCGGCTATTGTCCCACGCCACCGAGGGAGCCGCTAGAGCTAGCGGAGCGGGCCTAGTCATGAGACGTCAGGCCTGGCTCCGTCATTGTGACTTTGCGGAGCCCTTAGAAGCGTCCTTTGCTAACGCCCCTTTCAATGGTTCTGCCCTGTTTGGCAAAACGGTTCGTGAGACACTTGTCCAGAGCGAGAAGGACAGGAAGACATTGTCTGCCATCGGAGTCCGCTTCTCTGCTCCCCAGCGGTCCTTTTCGAAGAACCAAAAGGGTCAGAAGAAGATGTGGTTCCGGAAATCGCAACATTCCCAACCCGCTCCGGACAACCAGTCCTTCCGTGGCAGAGGAGGACAGGGAGGATGCCGCCCCAGGGGCAGAGGGGCTCAGAGGAACTTTGGGTCCAGAGAACCTTTCTCTGACCGGCCCACGCAGCAGCCCTGAAGGGTTGCCCGACTGCTCCACTATGGAGGCAGTCGGGGGGAGCTTTTCGGTGCACCTAGCGGCATGGGAGTCCATCACGACAGACCGCTAGGTGCTTCGAATTATATCCAGAGGATACAAAATCCCATTACTTCATGTCCCCAAATTCAAGAAACTCCCCGATGTACCACCCGATCAGAGGGAGGCTGCAGCCGCAGAGATTCAGCAGCTGCTAAGAAAAAGAGCCATCCAGCCCGTCCCCCAAGACCAGATCGGATTAGGGTTCTACTCCAGGTTCTTTTTGGTGCCAAAAAAGACGGGGGACTTGAGACCAATTCTAGACCTGTCCCATTTGAACCTGTCGGTAACCAAGGAAAAATTCCGAATGGTCACTCTTCAATCTATTCTTCCCCTTGTAAGGGAGAACGATTGGATGTGCTCTATAGACCTCAAGGATGCATACTACCACATTCTAATGGACAGACGATCCAGGAGGTTCCTCCACTTCTGGCTGGGAGCCAGTCACTACCAGTTCAGGGTCCTTCCCTTTGGCCTCACCACAGCCCCAAGGGTGTTCACCAAGGTATTAGCAGTGATTGCGGCCCACCTGAGACTCCAGGGAATACAGGTCTTTCCGTACCTGGACGACTGGCTCCTGACCGCCCCAACAAGGCATCTACTTTGCTCAGCCAGAGATTTCTTTCTCCGCCTAGCCCCCCCCAGTTAGGCATCACCATCAATGCAGACAATTCCTTTCTGGCCCTGACACAAGTCATAGAATTCATAGGAGCCAGAATAGACACCAGAGATCTACGAGCCTTCCTGACGTCGGAACGACTACGGAATTTGCAACTTCATGTGCGGGCCATCCTCCAATCAGAGACCCCACCGGCGGAATTGGTCCTGAGGGCACTGGGCTCCATGGCGGCAGCGATAACGCTCCTTCCATGCGCCCGTCTGAACATGCGGGTACTGCAGTGGACCCTTCTAGTACAATGGTCCTTTCTGTCTTTTCCTCTCCATCACCCCATTGCTATCAGCAAGGCTTGCAGGAGGGCTCTATTATGGTGGCTCCATGCTCCGGATCTCCATACGGGCCGACCCTTCTGCACCTCTCCCCCTCTCGCCACGGTGACCATGGATGCCTCCCGCCTTGGGTGGGGGGGGGGCATTATTCAGGCAGGACCGCCCAAGGCACGTGGAACGACACAGAGACCTCCCTGCATATCAACGTTCTGGAGATGAGAGCGGTGCTGTACGCGTTGCTAGCACTTCAGAATCTCCTCCCCGTAGGAACGATTGCAATTCAGTCGGACAACATGTCGGTTGTCTGGTACATCAACAAACAGGGGGGGCCAGGTCTTACCCTCTATGCCGCGAAGCCATGAGAGTGTGGGAATGGGCGATTTCCACCAACCGCTTTCTGATTGCAACGCACATTCCGGGGTGGGCCAACATCCTAGCGGACAAACTCAGCCGCACCCTTCTTACCCCTTACGAGTGGTCTCTCAACCCACTAGTAGCGAAGCAGATATTCGCAATATGGGGGCAACCCTGCTGCGATCATTTTGCCTCTCCCTCAAACACCAAATGCGGCAATTTCTTCGCTCTGATTCCCCCTCCAGGGGAAACCCCAAGAGACGCTCTGGTGCATGCTTGGCCACCCGGTCTACTTTATGCCTATCCTCCTCTACCCCTGATGCTGCAGCTTTTACAGAAAGCCTCGCGGTTGGGGAGCAGGATGATCCTCATTGCCCCATTCTGGCCTCGGCAAATTTGGTTCCCTTACCTGTGGTCTCACCTAGTGAATCCCCCTTGGATTCTGGATCCCAGTCCGGATCTAATCTCCCATCCGTCGGGCTTACCGACCCCAAATCTGGACAATCTGAAGCTGACGGCTTGGTTGCTCCAGTTCCACTCCTAGTTAGGACTCCCGGTATCTCTTCACCAGTTAAAGCAATCCTCGTGGCAGCGCATAAACCTTCCACCAGGAAAGTGTACCGCAGTAAATGGAAACGTTTCTCCGTCTGGGCGGAGCATCATAATCTAGATCCCTTTACGGCTCCTCTTCCATCCATATTAGACTTCCTAACCAACTTTTTCAGGAAGGCGCTAGTTGCCCAACTGTCAAAGTGCAATTCATCTCCCATTACCATGTGGGACATGACACAGGGCCCTTGATGTCGGCCAAATTGTGTAAAACCTTTCTCAAGGGCACCTTTTTGCTTAGACCCCCTATAAAAGAAGCCATACCCCCTTGGGATCTTTCACTAGTTCTTCAAGCCCTGACTGCTCCACCATTTGAACCTGCTGCTTCAGTGGATCTCAAATACTTGTCCTGGAAAACAGCATTCCTTGTAGCCATTACTTCAGCGAAGAGAGTTTCGGAGCTTCAAGCTCTTTCTGTGAAACCTCCTTACTTGATCTTTCATCCGGACAGAGTGTACCTCAGGACCAATCCCTCCTTCCTTCCTAAAATAGCATCAGAAACCAATATAAATCAATCCATAAATCTACCGGTCTTCTTTCTTAAATATCAGAATAAAGGAGAGTACAAGCTGCACTCTTTAGATGTTCATAGGCAGCTGCGTTTTTATACTCATAGAACAGCTGGTCACAGGCAATCCGACCAGCTGTTTATTTCCTTTGCCAAATTTAATTTGGGGAAAGCAGTATCAAAAATGTCCCTGTCACGCTGGATTTCCCAATGTATCCTGTTAGCGTACCAAGCTTCTGGGAGACCCGCACCTGAAGGAGTTCGCGCACATTCCACTCGTTCCATCTCTACTTCTGCGGCCTTCAAATCTAGAGTTCCATTGGATGATATTTGTTCGGCAGCCACTTGGGCCTCATCTCATACCTTTATTAACCACTACAAACTGGAAGTAATTTCTAGAGGGAGAGCATCCTTTGGCTCTGCGGTGCTCCGCAATATTCTTCCATGATGGCCCCCCAAGATTCAGGTAGCTGGGGACTCTGTCCCACAGGTTGCTGACAAATGAAGTCCCTACTTCAGATTAAGAAGTTATGTACTCACCATAACGTTCCATCTGAGTAGGTGGCTTCATTTGTCTGCAACCATCCCCCCCTCCTTCCCCCTGGCCTTCAGTGGATCTATGTGAGTTGGAATACTCTTTTTGGGTACATATTGAGGGGCAAACTTGATCTGAGGTCATGGAGGGTTGGCAGGGGATTATGGGTGAGGGGAGGAGCTAGGAGCTCGGATCCATTAGCTATGAAACAAGTTGCCGGCTCGGATCCAAGACCCACAGGTTGCAGACAAATGAAGCCACCTACTCAGATGGAACGTTATGGTGAGTACATAACTTCTTAATCCCATCCCCCTCCTGATAAAAGGCCTAGGCAGGATGCAGACTATGATTCCTCTGACCAGCTTTCCATTTCTTCTAATTCGTCTTCAGACCAGGGATACTCTTTACCCCCCCTAAGAGGACTGTGATGCTGAAGAATCAATCCCTTCAGCCTCTCCTCCTGAGGATTACTGTTTTGTGGAAACTTTACATACCACGAGGGAGCATTTCCATTGGGAGAGCCAGGATTATTCAAAATCCAAGAAAAGGCTCAGAGATTTTCTTTTATTGCCTCAGCACAGGCCCCTTGCTATTCCGCTTGTGTTAGATATTGTGGATGATGTGTCCTCTGAATCCAGTTTAACCCCTGACTCTTTGCCCCCGGCACTAGTCAAGCCAGATAGGTACTACAGAGTCCCTGACTCTCACAAATTTCTTTATAAAAACCCTGCTGCTGACCCAGAAACTATTTCCCAGGGTCCCAAAGGGGTAAAGGCTTCCACTGCTAAAAATCCAGTTCCCTCTGACAGGGATTCTAGAGCATTAGATAGATGGGGGAAAAAAGTTTACACTTCTGCAACTTTAGCAGTAGGGGCTTTAAATTGCCAGTTCCACATGCTTAAATACCAACAATATTTAATATCTCTGTTAAAACAGAAAATGCTTACAAGCTCAGACAGTCCTGACTATAAGGAAGTGCAGGATTTATTGCATGCAGTTGATCAAGTGGGAAAACATACTCTGTAATGCGGTTTTGATTCATTAGAGGCTTCTTGCAGAGCCGCAGTTACAGGATCTGTGATTCGAAGGCATGCTTTGTTAAAAAAACAAGGTTTACCTGATCATGTTAAGGCAAAATTATTGGATGCTCCTTTACAGCATGATATCTTGTTTGGTATTAAGGCAGAAGAGGTAGTAAAGAAAATGGAGGATAAGGCAAAATCTACGCAAACAGTGAAGGATTTCTTTACAGGTGCAGCCACCTCCATTTAGCAGAAATTGGCCGCCTAAAAATTGGTCCTTTCCAGTGTCAGACAGACCACAAAGAGGCAGATACAGACGCCCAAGAGGCAGATCTCAGCCCCAAGGCTCTTACAGACCACGACAGTGGGGTGCTTCGACCACAAAGAGGCAGATACAGACGCCCAAGAGGCAGATCTCAGCCTCAAGGCTCTTACAGACCACGACAGTGGGGTGCTTCTACCCCAAAAGGAGGAGAAGACAAGTCACAACCTTATAGGAAACAGTCCCAATGACTTCCCACTTTAAATGCCAAGCACGTACCTTTTGGCAGCTCCCTTAGGGGGAAAACTAGCACTTTTTTCACAAAACTGGCATATAGTCACCCAAGACAAATGGGTTCTGAATATTGTGTCTCAAGGTTACAGGTTCCACTTTCACAGGCCAAAAGGAATGCCAGACCTGCCACAAAATCAATGGGCAGAGGCACAAAAACAAATTACAGCCCTCATGGACAATGAGAGCTATTCAGAAAGTGCCACAACAGGAACAAGGACAAGGATTTTACTCAAGACTTTTCTTGGTCCCCAGAAAGGACAAAGCCTGGAGACCCATACTGGACCTATCTACTCTAAATACTTACCTGGATGTTCTGAAATTCAAAATGTTGACACTACAGCAGCTTCTTCCCATGCTGGGCAAGAAGGCTTGGCTTGTTACTCTGGACCTCAAAGAGGCATACCTGCATGTCCCAGTCGGACAAAATTGCAGAAGATACCTCAGATTCATAGCTGGCACAATGCATTACCAATTCTCTGCACTGCCCTTTTGCTTATCTACTGTGCCCAGGGTCTTCACAAAATGCCTGGCACCAGTAATTGCATTTTGCAGACAAAAAGGAATTCAAATATATCCCTACTTGGACGACTGTCTTATTCAAGCAGAGAGCAAGGACATTCTTCTAAAGCATCTGGCGTTTGTAAAACGATTGCTAATTTTCCTAGGTTACACAGCAAACGAAAAGAAGTCAAAACTAGTGCCCTCACAAGAGATAATATTCCTGGGTGCCAGCTTAAATACAGCGGCCCAGATGGGCTTATCTCACACCAGACAAGCAAAGACAACTGACTCAGTACTTTCAAGTGATGGCAACAAAAACCCAACTCCTTGCAAGAAAAATTCTGCAGGCCTTGGGGTTCATGGCATCCTGCATACTACTAATACCATATGCCAGACTGCATATGAGGAAATTACAATGGTACCTAAAAAGTGTTTGGACTCAACACTGTCACAGTTTGGAAACAGTAATACCGCTTATTCTCTGCCTACAACAGGAGTTTCGATGGTGGGCACAGGCATGTCACCACAACAAGGGACAGCCTTTCAACTTACCCACAGCCAGGCAAACACTAACAACAGATGCTTCGGATTACACCTGGGGAGCACACATGGCATGAAAATGTATTCAGGGCAAGTGGGCCGCAGACCAAATGCATCTTCACATCTATCAAAAAGAGATGCTAGCTGTACAAAATGCCCTAACAGCTTTCAAGGACCTTCTGCATCCAGGGCAACTATTAATAAAGACGGGCAACACCACAGTTCTGTGGTACATAAACAAGCAAGAGGGCACTCATTCCTATCCCTTCTGCAGACAAGCCATGACTTTGTGGAACACAGCACTGACCTATCAAGTTCATCTGCAAGCACAATTCCTGCCAGGAAAGAAAAATACTCTGGCAGACGACTTGAGCAGAAACATCATGGATCCTCACGAGTGGAAATTAAATCCACAAGTATTCAGCATGATGACACACAAATGGGGGTGCCCAGACCTAGATCTTTTTGCCTCCCCTCTGAACTGCCAACTACAGAAATTCTGCACAAGGACTTACCACACACAAGCATGGAAAGTGGATGCTCTCTCGTTCAGCTGGAAAACCCTAAAAGTTTATGCCTTCCCACCACTGCCTCTCCTTTCAACGGTACTCCTAAAAGCCAGACAAGAAAGGCCAAAAATGATCCTGATTACCCCAGACTGGCCACGCCAGCACTGGTACCCAATCTTAAAGAACTTGGCTCAAGGCCCAGCATGGATTTTACCTCAAATTTCTCATCATCTGACTCAACAAAACAATCAGATCCTGCACAGCCAGCTCAAAACCTTAAACCTGGCTGCATGACAGATTCCTTAGTGAAACAGCCAACACCTCTCTCTAAAGCTGTTATGGATGTCATTTTCGAGGCCAGGAGGTCCAGCACCAGGAAATCCTACTCAGAAAAGTGGAAGAGATCCTGTGCCTGGAACCAGCCTCAAGGCTTTGACCCTCTTGTTCCAAATATTCCTCAGATATTACAATACTTAACTGAGATGCTGAACAAAGGCCTATCCTTTTCATCCATTAAGATTCACGCCTCTGCCATCTCAGCTCATTACAACACGATCCTCCTATTTTCTCTCATCCATTACTAAAACAGTACCTCAGAGGGGCTAAAAAAATAAGACCGCCCCGGAGAGCACCAACACCAACTTGTGACCTCAACTTTGTCTTGGAAAAACTAACTTTACCCCCTTTTGAGCCAGCCAGTTCAGCAGAATTAAAATATGTGTCATGGAAAACTGCTCTGCTTCTGGCAATAACCTCAGCACGAAGAGTCTCAGAGTTACAGGCACTAATGGCAGTGGAACCTTTCATCATTTTCCATCAGGACAGGGTTTCCTTAAGAACAAACCCTACATTTATGCCAAAGGTGGTATCTAGTGTGGCTCTTAACCAAACTATTCACTTGCCAACATTTTATCCAAATCCCCAGAATAAAGGGGAGAGACTTCTGCACTCATTGGACATACACAGGCAGTTATGTTTCTACTTGGACAAAACAAAAGCTTTCAGGAAAACTGAGCAATTGTTTGTAGCATATGCTGCAGGATCACAGGGAAAGGCTATTTCAAAGCAAACCATTTCAAAGTGGATAGGACACTGTATCCGTTTCTGCTACACACAACATGGAAAAACTGTACCTAGCAACATTAGGTCACATTCCACCAGGGCAACAGCCACTTCAACTGCCTACCTTAGAAGAGTACCTACCAAGGACATTTTGGAAGCTGCAACTTGGAGTTCAGTGCACACCTTTACCAAGCATTACCACTTGCCTCTTTACTCTAAATCCAGAGCTGGCTTTGCCACTGCAGTTCTGCAGGGCCTCATAGCCACCCCGAATACTTTATAGACCCAGCCACCCTACGTCAGCTTTGGGATTCAACCCAAGTGTAATGACTGCAGCAGTGAAACACGATGAACATAGTACAGTTTTGTACCTACCATAAATGTAGATGTTCGAGTGTATTCACTGCTGCAGTCCAGGTTACCCTCCCTCCATCCCCTCTTCTTAGCTGGGACTTATCTATACCTTTCTACCCTATACAACCTATGTGGTGTATTTGCTTGTAACTGAAGGTATTATTTATATTTTTTATGTATATTTTATTAGCAATATGTATTTCCTACCTATTTGGGGGCACCTGACATCTGGGGCAAGAAAAACTGAAGAAAATGGCGTCTGCTGCATCTTATATACCCCTGGCGCACTGACGTCGGGGAAGAAGTGACAGCAACTGACGCCGGACCAAGACTTTGGAACTCTGGCCGACTGCGGGACCGCCTGACGGCAGGATAACCCAAGTGTAATGACTGCAGCAGTGAATATCTGCATTTATGGTAGGTACAAAACTGTACTTTTTGTTTATAAAAGCCATATTCTCTGACAGATTGGTTAACTCTTTACTTAATCTTGTGTATGGGGAAGGAAGGATTTGCACTGAGTGTGTTTCTAGCTTGTTTCTTAAGTAATACAAGAAATGGTGCACTAAAAATTGTGCATATTCTTGCTGATAAATGCATCACAACCATAAGTCTTCAGAAAGGCTGGTTTCAAGTCATAGTAGTGATTCCCTTTCATAAAAGAACGTACTACTACAAAGTAAAAGTTAACAGATTAGATGGCCTCGTTTTGTTCCCTGCAGTGTTATGGAGTGGATAGTAATTTCTCTTAACCTGAAAGACACTGTTTTGATCGTACATTAACAGACTATGAGTAATATGGTCATGGCAGCAAATGGGGAAATTGGAGGAACTTGAAAATTGAGGTAGAAGGGAAACAGTGGATCAGGTTGACGTTCTTTAGTGTTTGGGAGGTGTGGTTGAGGAGAAGGAAGTCTTAATGATGAGGCCAAAGCAAAGTAAAAGCACTGCACTCAGCTCTGTCAGGGGTGGTCTGTGACGGAATAATAACAAAGAAGCTGATAACTGAGGTGTTTGCAGTGCTTCTGTATGTCACATATACTTTGTGCAGTAAAGGTAGTGCAGGTAAGGAAGCTTAGGGTGATGGAGAAAAAGTGCCTAAAATGGATAGTAGGTTGCACACTGTAGGACAGGAGAAGAAATTAGGACATCACGTTGGAAACCAGAATAACATCAGTTACTGAGAAGGTCAAGGAATATAATGGTTTGATCGCATGTGAGGGAAAGCAGTTGACTGCTTGTTAAACCAGGTTGCTTTGGGAGAGGCAGGAAAAAGGTAAGAGGAGACGGGGATGGCCAGATAGAAGATTGATGGATTGCCTGAGAGAAGACCTGAAACAGGCAGGCATAGCTGTTGAAGTTAGGTGAGTAGTTCTGAATAGAGATAAGCTGTGGCAGTTGATGTGACACCCTGACACCAAATAAAAAAAAAATGGGGGGAATGGGGTTGATGACTGTGAAAGACATCATTCTGATAAGAGGAAATCCTTCCTACTTAATGTGGTAGTTAAATGGCATTAGCACCGCATGAGAAGTTGACTACATACCGTGGATATAAAAAGTGTACACACCCCTGTTAAAATGTCAGGTTTTTGTGATCTAAAAAAAAAAAAGAGACCACAACAAATCATTTCAAAACTTTTCCCATCTTTAATGTGACCTATAACCGATACAATTCAATTGAAAAACAAACAAATCTGTTAGGGGGGAAAAATAAAAAACATAAAATACACAGATTGCCTAAGTGTGCACACCCTTAAACTAATACTTTGTTGAAGCACCTTTTGATTTATTGCAACATTCAGTCGTCTTGGGTACACACCTACCATCAATTAAAGAGACTCTGATTAACCCCAAATAAAGTTCAGCTGTCCTAGTAGGATTTTCCCATTGCCTGTTACAGTAAAATCCATGGTTCGCAGAGACTTTATAAAGCATTAAAGGGATCTCATTGGAGAAAGGTATCAGTCAGGAGAAGGGTAGAAAATAATTTCCACAGCATTGGATATACCATGGAACACAGTGAAGACAGTCATCAAAACATGGAGAAAATATGGGACAACAGTGATGTTGCAAAGAGCTGGACGTCCCTCCAAAATTGATGAAAAGACCAGACTAAAACTTGTCAGGGAGGCTGCCAAGAGACCTGCAGGAATTTCTGGCAAGTACTGGTTGTGTACTACATGTGACAATAATCTCCTGTATTCTCCATATATCTGGACTATGGGGTAGAGTTGCAAGACAAAAGCCTTTTCTTACACAGAAAGACATCCAGGTCAAGCTAAAATTTGCAGAACAATACTTCGTCTCCCAAAAGCATGTGGGAAAACGTGTTATGGTCTGATGAGACCAAGGTTAAACCTTTTGGCCACAATTCCAAAAGGTACATTTGGCACAAAAACAACACTTCACATCAGCAAAAGGACACCATCCCCATGGTGAAGCATGGTGGTGGCAGTATCATACTTTTGGGTAGCTTTTCTTCAGCTGGAACTGGGGCTTAAGTCAAGGTGGAGGTAATTATGAACAGTTCCAAATACCAGTCACTTTTGGCCCAAAACCTTCAGGCATCTTCTAGAAAGCTGAAGATGAAGAGGAATTTCAACTTTAAACACGACAGTGACCCCAAGCATACATCCAAATCAACAAAAGAAAGGCTTCACCAGAAGAAAATTAAGTTTTGAAATGGCCCAGCCAGAGCCCAGACCTAAAACCAGTAGAAAATCTGTGGGGGTGACCTGAAGAGGGCTGTGCACAAGAGATGCCCTCACAATCTGACAGATTTGGAGCACTTTTGCAAGGAAGAATGGGCAAATATTGCCAAGTCAAGACGTGCTATGCTGATAGACTCCTACCCAAGAAGACTGAATGCTGTAATTAAATCAAAAGGTGTTTCAACAAAGTATTAGTTTAAGGGTGTGCACAGTTATGCAACCAGTTTATTGTACGTTTTGTATTTTTGATATTTTCTCCCCTAAAAGATTTGTTTTTCAATTGAATTGTACAGGTTATAGGTCACATTAAAGGTGGGAAAAGTTTTGAAATGATTTATTGTGGTCTCATTTTTTTATATCGCAAAAACCTGGTATTTTAACAGGGGTGTGTAATTTTTATATCCACTGTATGCTACATAAAGTTTTACAAAAACATTTTAAATGATCCTGTATAAAGGCATTATAGTTATAGATGTTATGATAAAGTCACCAGTCGTAAACAAGTTGTTAATATGTTAAAGATATAACAGTTGCTGCAGAAGAAAAAAACAATAGTAGCAGGAAATATTTTACAGCTCTGAAAGCTATTAAACCCTGCTTCCTATGGAAGTGTTCCAAACTACCAGAATAAAAGCTTGAAATACAGAACAGCAAATATTCTTCTTTAAGGTTTTTTTTTTTTTTTTTTTTTTAAATGGAGAGGGGGCTTTCCCCCTGTACTGTCTGTTTATGGGGGGGAGCAAACTGCCCACCCCTGAACTTGTATATATCAGCAATGAGATCCCTATACATTTGAGAAAAGAGAATATTCCAAGAAACTGCAGTCCTAGACTTGGTACGTGCAAGTCAGGATTTTCAGTCAGTCGGGCTCCACATTTCAGGACTCATCATCGCGAGTCCTTTCATTTTGAATAGCTACCGTAAAACACTTAACATTGCCACACAGGAGACAGAAGCTACAGGTACTTTAAATGCAGTTACACATTTCACTCTGGCAGTGTTTGCATTTTTGTCAGTGTCAGAGTGAAATGTACTAAACTGCTTTTAAAGCCATTTAGCTTGTCATACAGTTCTCCGGTGGACAGCACTTGCAACTGTTCACTTTACTGCAAGACTAGAGCTTAACAGCACCAAGAGGTGCTGAGAAAAACTTTGTTGACTACACCACTTATTGGGTGTAGTGCACATTCTGCAGCCTTCAAAAGGTACCTGACTCAGGTCATGCAGGTTAAAATGTTCTTAGTCAAACCAGTTGAATGCAATGCACATTTGCTTCATAGAAGAGCCATATGACTCTGCTCAAGAAAGTTCTGAAATTCCTTAATTAAAGAAAAAAAGTGTATAAACTATATCTGTACTTGCGTATTATCGCAACCAGATTTTTAACAGCAGTTCCAGGTGCTTAACGATCATGAAATAGGGTCATTACAGTTGTAGAAATGTCATATAATGTGTTCCCTGTAAAACTACATTTTGTTTTGCATGTACTGACATGAATAAAATGTAAAAACATACTGCTCATGTTTCTGTTTGCACCTTACTGCCACTATTTCTGTTGTTTCAAGTCTACTACTGTTATTCCCACTACAAAGTAATACCAAACCACCAAATGAGCACTGCATCATTACAGCATTAATGAAATCAGTGATCATTGTAATACAAAGTGTTTTTATCTGAACATGGCCTCTTCACAATCCAAAACACCTCAGTACTACCAACTGTCTGATTTAGAAACAACCGGGGAATCAGCTGTCAACATCATCCACCATCATAATTTGCGATTATTACAATGAAATGGTTCTTTTTAGCATTGCTTAAAAAAATGGTTAAAAATGAAGAAGTTTACCAAACAGAAATTCTTTGCGCCTGTGTTTTCATTGTTTGTAGACTTCCCTGCACAAACTCAAAAGAATCCAACTAACACTACAAAGGCAGCCATGATAACTCCAGCGTTCTTCTGTAACGCATGCAAAACATGAATAGGATTTCCCAAGTTGTTTCTGTTCCTAAAAGCAAGGTCAAGTTTTTTTGCCACTACTGCTGTCTTACAATAACAGTTTCTACTATTTCAAGCACTGTTTTTTGTGGGGGTATGTGCATTTCGCAACCGCGAAAATGTGGTTGCGATAATACGCAAGTACCACTATATCTATAATACACACACACACACACACACACACACACACACACACACACACACAACTGTTCAGTAGACTGCTTAGCAGGGGCCTTTGCTTAGTGCATAGTTATGGTTGATGCAATTATATCTAAAAAGTTACATCCAGAGCATAAAGTAAATGGAGATGTTACAAGATCCATAACAGGTGGCTTAAAGTTAACACACACTGGTCTCTACAAGGGAGAGGTACAGCATGAACCCCCACCTCCCTTCCCAATGAGGTAGGTGAGCTGGATATTTGCCATGCATTCCTGCCTCACCAGTTTGTTTGACCTTCCAGGTTTTCAGGTCACTAACAAATCCTGGTTCACTGGTGACAGGGGCAGATTCGCAGCAGTTAAATGTGTTGATAAAATGACTGATGGAGAAAAGCAGCACTTTTGTTTAATTGAGAAAACTTTTTAGATGCACATTTCTTATAATTTTGTGTGCCTCCTTTTTTCTTTCCTTTTTTTGTTGTTGCTAGTCTTGATGATCAGTAGTAAATGTCTTCTCGTTGTTCTCTAACCATAGTGTTTTTTAGTAAGTTCATGCCAGTTGCATTGCTGCATATTGTCATATGTTACTCTAGTCCACCCCCATCATTCTGACAGTATGAATAAATGAATATTTTTTGTTGCGTATAAATTTTTTTTTTCAATAATTTTTATTTTTATCTTTACATTAATAAATGTCACAAATAAAAACCATCTTACAACATGACCGTGTGCATATATATATATATATATATATATCTATATATATATATACACATACATACACATATATATATATATATATATATATATATATATACATACACACATACACATACATACATACATACACATACATACATACATACATATATACATATACACACATATACACATGTTATACATTGATGTCAAATACCACAGGATATAGGTCATACAACATATCTATTTACACTATGTACATAGATGCTTTCATTGTTAATTCCACAGTTATATAGACAGTATATACATTCGTAATATCCAAGTTATTATTTAATATCTGAACTTGTATGTGTTCTTTGGTTCCATTATAGTGTATTGTTGCGTATAAATTTAAGCTGAAAATATGAGTACAAGACACACATTCAGAGGCCCAGACTTGTGCTTAGTAGCAGACAAATGCACAGTCTGTGTACTTGACACAGAACTGTCAAAACAGTTAATTTCTTTCCACTTAAATTATACAATTACATGTGACAGAGGACTGAGTTATGCTCCATTCTTGAGGAAGAAAACTCTAGGCAAGCCTACAGCTTCCTATTTGTACATCAACACTGTGGTGAGATGCCCTGCCTCTCGGGAAGAGGGCTTCATATCTGTGCTAGTCACTGTACGGAATGCATAGTCTTTGAACAGCATAGTTTTATGTTATAAGCAATTAGAACCCTGAAGCACACATTTTTTTTCTGTTTTAATTTACTTATGTGGTTAGAGTGCATTGTACTTTTCGAGTTCACCTTTATTTTTAGCGTTATGCTATTTTTTAATATTTTTTAAAACAGCACAATAGCTTTTGTCATGGCACTTAGCCAGTTAATTAGGAATATATTGTGTGTGTGTGGTCGTTGCTTCAGGTCAGGTCACAGTACGTAGAAAAAAATTCTCGAGACCTACTTCAGTTAACTCAGTTAATGGATCCCTGGCATGGAAAAGGTAAGACTTAATCCCCTGGCAAGACCCATAATTGCATTTTCAAGGGAGATTTGCAGAGTTGTGTTCAGTGTACCGTGTTTTATGTATTGCAGCTTGACCATCCTTAATTTGATGAAAAGGAAGAGTCATATATAAACACACGCACATATGTAACCACACGCATGTATTATACATATATAAACTAAAGGATAAAAAGGTCACACATACAAACCAGTCAGTAAAAACTTCAATAAAGATTGTCAAACTAGAACATCCTGTAGTGGAGCACCATGGGATATATGCAAATGACCCCTTAAGGCTCCAAAAGTGTTCAACTACACATGGCTTCTGTATACCCATGACATTTAACTTTTCAAGTCTTTATGGGTATATTCAGTCAAATAAAACAAACCCCACTAGCTGTATATGTGTATGTGTTTCTTTATATATGTGTGTGCATAATTTGTTGTGTACGAGTGTGTGACAGATCCTCTGTCTGCTCTATGGGTGACTTCCATTTGATCGAGACATGGACATAGGTTCCCATGTTAGAGTCTTGCATTTCAGTGCTTCTGTGCATTTGTTTCGACACTTTAATGAAATGGGAATCTGTGAATTGTAGTTAGTCTGTCAGGATTCAGCAGTGCCACAGATCAACAAACCTATGGTAACCCAGAGATAAACACACACACACATTTGTATATCTGTTTATCATGAGGATAACTGCATCTGTAGTATTCATAAACATTGGAATAGTCGCACACTAGCTTCAGTCCTGACGAGTCAGACTAGCTGTGAATATCCACTCTGGTGGACTGATCTCATCTGTACACCAGATATATGATGAGTAGAAAGGAGGGCCAGACAGTGGGTCAAACTAAGAAAACATTGCTTCAGTACCTGAAAACAGTTAAGTATTTCAGTCACAGGACATTATCATAAGATGTCCTCCTTTGCTCTGCCTGGTAAATAATTTCCCCTGTAGAACTCAACCCAGTTAAGATGCCTTTTTGGAGAAAAAAAGAGCATGAAAACTTATGAAGGAATCAAAGAAAGTACCTCAGGTTACTGTTGTTATTATTTTGTATTTGTTTGTTTTAACTGTGTGAGTCCTTGCATGAGGAAAACACAATACGTTTTGAAAATGAATTGAATTTCCCCTTCAAACCTTCTAGAAACAATGATTCCTTTCCTGAATTTTTAAAAAAGAGAATTTCTTTGATGGCAAAATCTTGTCAAATTGAAAATAGGAATGTCACTTGTCTTTCCTCTTTTTGTACAACCTACGCTGCTTGACACCTGGATGTTCATCGTGTTTCACTGTTGCAGTCTTTACTCTTGGGTTATCCTGCTGGCAGGCTACCCGCAGTCGGCCTGAATTCCAAAGTCCTGGTCCAGCGTCGGCTGCATCTTTTATACCCCTGACGTCCGGGAAGAGCGACAGCAGCCGACGCTGGACCATTTTCTTCAGTCTTTCTTGCCGTGCGGTGCCCGAAGCAAAAGAAGTTCGCATGTGCCGGTTGGCCGACTCCTGAGATTTTCAAATCTGAATTTCAGAACCGAAGTCTTTATTAAAACTAAGTACCCCGTTGGGGAAACTTTTTTCTTGCTCCAGACCGATGTCAGAAAAAAGTTAACAATTGTATTTCTTGTGGGAAGCAAATACCTCATAAGGATTTTCACTCTTACTGTATTCCTTACCTAGGCCCTGACCACAATGTTGCTAGCTGTCGGTTTTGTGCTAGATTTAACCAACGCACTGTTAAGCGTCGGTTCGATTTTGCTTTTCATTACTTTGGCTGAAGATTTAATTATATAATGCCGTCGGAACAGCCGACTACCGGAGTTTACAAAAAACGCAAGGACAAGGAAAAGGATAGGCATCCGAGGTCCAAAACTGACGAGGCCTCCGTTAGGCCAGTCGCCGGTTCGCCAGTTCTCAGTGAGGCGCATTCGCAGCCCCTGGCGCCCGCTACCTGGGAGCCACAGGCCGCTTCCGACTTCCACGTGGAGCCGACTGGGCCTCTGGATACTCAAGGAATTGGACACTCGGAAATCATTCCCTCAGATGGGTCTGGAGCCGCTGAGCAGGCATCGGCTTCTGAGGGTGTCTTCAGACCTACACAGTTATATGTGAAACCATCTTCAGCTTCAAAGACAAAGACTAAAGCTGCTCTAAAGACAAAGAAACAAGTACAGCATTCTCCTACTCAAACTTCCATGCCTAAAAAACAGATGCTTAAAATGGCCGAAGACCCAATTACTATGATCAGGGGGTTCCCATCCCCCTCCTGATAAGAGGCCTAGGCAAGAGACAGAATGTGATTCTTCTGATCAGGTTTCTATTTCCTCTGATTCCTCTTCTGAACAGGATTATTCTATACCTCCCTAAGAGGACTCTGATGCTGAAGAATCCATTCCTTCAACCTCACCTCCTGAGGATTATTCTTTTGGGGAAACCCTGCATACCATGAGGGAGCATTTCCACTGGGAGAGCCAAGATTACTCTGAATCTAAGAAAAGGCTCAGAGACTTTGTGCTACTTCTTCAGCACAGACCCCTTGCTATTCCACCTGTTCTAGACATTGTAGATGATGTATTTTCAGAGTCCGGACTGTCCCCTGACTCTTTACCTCCTGCACCTGCTAAGCCAGACAGATACTACAGGGTCCCGGATTCTCATAAAGTCCTATATAAAAACCCCACTGCTGACCCAGAAACTATATCTCAGGGTCACAAAGGGGTCAAAGCTTCCACTGCAAAAAACCCTGTCCCCTCTGATGGGGATTCTAGGGCACTGGACAGATTGGGGAAAAAAGTTTACACTTCTGCTACCTTGGCTGTAAGGGCTTTAAATTGTCAGTTTCATATGCTTAAATATCAGCAATACTTAATGTCACTGCTTAAACAGAAAATTTTGACAAATTCTGAATGTTCAGAGAACAAGGAAATACAGGATTTATTGCATGCAGCTGAACAAGTGGGAAAGCGTACTTTGCAATATGGTTATGATTCACTGGAGGCCTCTTCTAGGGCCGCTGTTACAGGTTCTGTTGTTAGAAGGCATGCTTGGTTAAAGGAACAGAATGTGCCTGATCATGTTAAAGCAAAATTATTAGATGCCCCATTACAGCATGATACTTTGTTTGGTGCTAAAGCAGAAGAGGCGTTGAAGAAAATGGAGGATAAAGCGAAATCCATGCAGACAGTTAAGGATTTCTTATAGGTACAGCCACCCAGATTTAGCAGGAACTAGCCTTCAAAAAATTGGTCCTTTCCAGTGTCAGACAGACCACAAAGAGGCAGATACAGACGTCCCAGAGGCCGATCTCAGCCCCAAGGCTCATACAGGCCTAAACAATGAGGTGCTCCTACCTCCAAAAACGGAGAAGACAAATCACAACCTTACAGGAAACAGTCCCAATGACTTTCCTTTGCAGATCCAAGCACTTTTCTCTTGGCAGCCCCCTTAGAGGGAAAACTAGCACTTTTTTCATCAAATTGGCAAATGGTTACCCAAGACAAATGGGTCTTGAACATAGTGTCCCAAGGCTACAGGTTCCATTTTCACACCCTACCAAGGGCAAAAGGTTTGCCGGACCTGCCACACAATCAATGGGCAGAGGCACAAAAGCAAATTACGGCCCTCATGGACATGAGGGCCATTCAACAAGTACCACAACAAGAGCAGGGGCAAGGATTTTACTCCAGACCTTTCTTAGTGCCCAAAAAGGACAAAGCCTGGAGACCAATACTGGACTTGTTTATACTAAACACGTTTCTGGAGGTTCCAAAATTCAAGATGTTGACTCTACAACAGCTACTGCCCATGCTGGGCAAGAAGGCTTGGCTTGTAACTTTGGACCTAAAAGAGGCATACCTGCATGTCCCAATCAGACAGTCTTGCAGAAGATACCTCAGATTCATAGCTGGCTCAATGCACTTCCAATTCTCTGCAATGCCCCTTGACTTATCTACTGCACTCAGGGTCTTCACAAAATGCCTGGCACCAGTAATTGCATTTTGCAGACAAAGAGGAATTCAAATATATCCCTACTTGGATGACTACCTTATTCAAGCAGAGAACAAAGGCATTCTTCTAAAGCATCTGGCGTTTGTAAAAAGATTAGTAATTTGCCTAGGGTACACAGTAAACGAAAATAAATCAAAACTAGTACCCTCTCAAGAGATAATATTCCTGGGTGCAAGCTTAAATACAACTGCACAGATGGCTTATCTCATGCCAGACAAACAAAAGCAACTGACTTCTTACTTCAAAAAGTTGGCAACAAAAACCCAGTTATCTGCAAGGAAAATCCTGCAGGCCTTGGGTTTCATGGCATCCTGCATTCTACTAATTCCATATGCCAGACTGCATATGAGGAAACTACAATGGTATCTAAAAAGTGTTTGGACTCTGCATTGCCACAGCGTGGAGACAGTAATTGCACTCATTCCCTGCCTGCAACAGGAGTTTCGATGGTGGGCACAGGCCTGTCACCACAACAAGGGTCTGCCATTCACCTTACCCACAGCCAGACAGACACTGACAACGGATGCATCAGATTATGCCTGGGGGGCCCATATGGCAGGAAAATGTATTCGGGGCACATGGCCTGCAAGCCAGATGCATCTTCACATCAATCAAAAAGAGAATGTGAGAGTGTTCAATCTCGCCTTTGTTCTTACACATGGGTTCGGAGCCGATCCTCGGCTCCGTGCCGGCCGACTGCAAGCTCTGCATCGAGAAGAAGCTCGAGGACATCTAATACCCACAATCCCCCTCTGCCTTTACCTCAGATCTAGTTTGCCGCTGCATGCATCGCTGGAGACTAGCTCGAGGCTGTACAGATAAGATATTTATCTATTCTGTTTAAATTTCAGAAATTTCTTTCTATCTAGTTACTTAGAGTATAAAAGTAGGTGTGTGAGTGCATTAGAAATTCTCGACACTTAGAATAGCTTAACTTAGTTAACTTTCGAGTTTAGAGTTTTTCGGGGCCTACCCCTTCTTGGCTTGTGACTAGAAACTTGTTGTAGTCTTGCCTTTAGGCAGTTATCGGATTTGACTTTTTTGACTAAAAACTTGTGGTAGTCTTGTTTTAGCTATTATCAAACGGACTCTTATTCCCGGATTTGACACTATTACTGGATTGGACTTTTTACTGGACTGGACTGTCTTTTTCATTTGTCAATATGTCTGAAAAGATGAAATCTGGTTTTAAACGTCAGTGTGGCCAAAAAATGTCGGTCACAGACAACCACAGTTCCTGTGTCTACTGTCTTGGCCCTCTCCACTTACAAGAGGACTGCTCTATTTGTCACTCTTTTAGTGGGAGGGTCATGACAGATAGGCGCAGGAAACTGATGGATAGAGGATTACTGAAACCCTCTTTCCAGGAGGCTTCAGACCAGGCATCCAAGTCTTCGAAGGGGTCGAAGGCGTCGGAGCCAAAGTCATCGGCTCCGAGCTCTTCGAGTCTAGTTAGATCACCGGTTCCACAGACTTCGGGGCCGAGTGTTCAACTGTTGGCAGTTCCCGAGCCTCGAGTCTTGGAACCGGTGACGGAGCTCCCTCCACCGACTCTGTTGAGGTCGGCTCCGTCTTCGATCCCTTCGACTCGTTCTTCTAGAGCCCTTTCCGACACCGACGTGGACCGGGTGGTGCAGAAACTTATGGAGCATACGGCCCTGTCCAAACTTATTTCGGTCTCCTCTCAGTTGATGTCGAGACTTGAAGGCCTGCCACTATCTCCATCTGTTCCTCCTCCGAGACCTGTTCAGTCTTCGGAGCCGGAAGAAGCTGACCTGATGATTGTGGAGCCCTCTGTGCCAGAACCGTCTTTTCTCGGTCGGCACCGTTACCTCGACTCCATCCGATCCGGTACCGGAGTCTCGGGGCGAAGATCTGTCCTTGGTTCCGGGATCGAGTCGAACCGATGTTTCGGTTCCGACTCTCCTCGGGCCTCGCACGGATCGATTCGGTTCCGTCCTCGG
The DNA here is from genome assembly GCF_019279795.1 of Protopterus annectens. Lineage (NCBI taxonomy): Eukaryota > Metazoa > Chordata > Ceratodontiformes > Protopteridae > Protopterus > Protopterus annectens. The sequence goes on along the minus strand of NC_056735.1, from coordinate 228,267,981 downwards.
GTCGGTGCCTTCGGCTCCTGTTTCGGGATTCTTCCCATTTCTTCGAACCGGGAGATACCTCGACTCGGGACCGGGGCCTTCGACCTCATGAGGAAGGTGTTGTCTACCCAGACAACCACATCAGCAGGTACAGCTTCTCCTCCCGCAAAGGACCGTTATCCTCCTCTGCACCCACGGCCACGCCCAAGCGCCGGGCACCAGTGTCTCAGCCACCCCTGGAGGTGCCCCTCTTCCTCGGAGGCTTCTTCGGATGCTCCCCACGAAGAAGTTCCTAGGAAAAGACTGTGTAAGAGGAGACACTTGGATTCTCCACAAGAATCCTTGACATCTGATACTGACTTAGATGAGTCAGAAGGGTCCCCTAAGTCACCTTCAGAGGATGTCTCTTTTCTGACATCTTGGAGATCCTTAAACAGAGAGGTGACTGGCAAGCCCTCCCCTTCTGAGGATGAGTCAGTTTTGCTGAAGGCATTTGGTGCCCGCCTTCCTCCTCCTGGGTCACTCCGCCTTTGATGAGTTAATGGAATTAATTGCTCGAAGGCGTGGAGACTCCTGACATGGTGGAACCAGTCCCTAGGAAGCCAAATAAGTACATCACGGCACCACAGGACAAAGCTTACCTTACCAAAGGAGTTCCAGTAGACGCCATAGTGGTGGCAGCGGCCACGAAAAAGGAGATGTCGGAGTCTTCCTCATCTGTCCATCCGCCTAACAAAGATTCTGGGACCATGGACAGATACGGGAAGCGCATTTTCAGTTCAGCGGCTTTCTCTATGCGTTCCCTGAACTATTTGACTCATTTTACACGTTTACAGAGGGATCTAGTCAAAGAGTTGGGAGATACCCTCCAGGGTGCTACAGATGCCGCTGTCTCAGAGAAAGTTACAGCGCATCTCAACACCCTTACGTCCATTGTGAACTCGTCCATGAGGCTGATATCCTATGCAGCCGAAGGATCGAGTAGGGCAGCGGCTTCAGCGATTGTTCTTCGTAGGCAATCCTGGATGCGCTTATGTTCGTTTATGGAAGCCTTCAAGTCTTCCTTTACTAACGCCCCATTTGATGGAGCCACACTTTTGGCCCTAAAGTAAAGGAGACCCTTACCGGTGTGAACAGGAGGGAAAGACTCTGTCTGCTGTCGGAGTCCGTTTTCCACCCTTCCAGACCGTACCCCAAAGGGCAACGTGGTGGGAAAATGTGGTTTCAAAACCCCAAGGATCTTTTCCAAACACACAGGGTGATGCCCCTCTAGAGGCAGAGGGGGCAGAGGTGGAAGACGCCGCCTGGCGGCAGAGGGGTCCAAAACCAAGGTGACAGGGATAACCTCCTGGCAAACCTTTTCAGCACTCCTGAGAGGAGGCCCGACTGTCCTGCTCTGGAGGCAGTCGGGTCGCTTAGCTTTATACCCTCAGGCCTGGCAAAACCTTTCTTCAGACAATTGGGTAAAAGCATTATTACCAGAGGTTACAAAATCCCATTTCTATCCACCCCATTCCAAAGAAAACTCCCAGATGTACCACCCCATCTACGAGACCCAGCAGCTACAGAAATTTCAAAGCTGCTAGAAAAAAGAGTCATCCAACCAGTCCCAGCGGACCAAATAGGATTCGAACTTACTCAAGGTTCTTTTTAGTTCCAAAGAAAACAGGGACTGGAGGCCAATTCTGGACCTAAGTCATCTCAACACCTTTGTCAAGAAGGAAAAGTTCGAATGGTCACGCTTCAATCGATCCTTCCATTCTTACGGAAGGGCGACTGGATGTGCTCAATAGATCTGAAGGACGATACTACCACATCAAAATGGCCAGGGCGTCCAGAGATCACTTGCGCTTCGCTGGGAGCCAGTCACTATCAGTTTCGAGCCCTGCCCTTTGGCCTGACCACAGCCCCAGGGTCTTCACCAAATGCATGGCAGTGGTAGCGTCTCATCTGAGGCCTAGGATTCCAGGTGTTTCCGTATCTGGACGACTGGCTCCTGTCTGCCACCACCAGGCGTCAACTGATACAAGCCAGGGATTACTCCCTACAACTTTGTACACACCTTGGCATTTCAGTAAATTTCAAAAATCTTTGCTACAGCCATCACAGCATATCTTATTTATAGGAGCGAATTAGATACCGTCAGTTAGTTCTAAAACTTCCGACAGAAAGAATAGTAGCACTTCAATTCAACATTTCCCTTCTGCTGTCGTCCAGAAAATCCCCAGCAAAAATTGTTCTGAAAGTTTTGGGTCTCATGGCAGCTTCTCTCATAGCAATACCATTGGGAAGACTGCACATGAGAGTGCTACAATGGCTTCTATTTGCACAATGGTCATTCCAACAACTTCCACTGACTCACGAAATATTGATAACGAAAACATGCAAATCACACCTAATGTGGTGGTTACAGACTTGCAACCTATCCGCGGAAGACCATTTGTGCTACCCACACCGTCAGCGGCGATAACCACGGACGCTTCCCTGATAGGGTGGGGGCATCTTTCAGGGACAGACAGTCCAAGGCGAATGGACCAATCTGAGTACAATCTGCACATCAATGTTCTGGAGTTGAGGGCAGTGTTTTGGCGTTGCAACACTTTGCTCCCCTTCTTCCTCCAGGGACCATTGCAGTTCAGACAGACAACATGTCCGTAGTCTGGTACATAAACAAGCAAGGGGAACCAGGTCTTACCAACTATGCAGAGAAGCCATGAGAATTTGGCAATGGGCAGAGTCCACCGGTCGCTTTCTGATCGCAACGCACATCCCGGGTCATCCAACGTCATAGCCGACAGGCTGAGCAGGGCAATACTATTGCCTCACGAGTGGTCCCTCAAACAGTCAGTTGCGGAAAAGATTTTTCGCAAATGGGGCCAGCCTACCTGCGATCTGTTTGCGTCTCCAATGAACGCCAAATGCAGGAGCTACTTTGCCCTATTACCCCCTCCAGGGAAGTCCCCAGGGACGCTGGTGCACGATTGGCCCCGGTCTCCTATATGCTTTTCCTCCATTTCGCTGATTGCAAAGTTTCTACAGAAAGCAAACAACCTTCAGAGGACTATAATTCTCATTGCTCCGTTCTGGCCTCGTCAAATTTGGTTCCCCTTTCTCTTGCATCACCGCATTCGGGGACCTTGGATGCTGGACCCAGAGCCAGATCTACTGACTCACTCGTCAGGAGTTCCTCACCCATCCCTGGAATCTCTCCATCTAGCAGCTTGGCTGCTCCGCTTTTAGCCAGGTCAATTCCCTTACATCGCGGTTCAAGATATTTTGGTAGCTTCTCATAAAGTTTCCACTACAAAGACTTACACCAGTAAATGGAAACGTTTTGTCTTCTGGGCGGAGTCACATCAGTTGGACCCTGTTACAGCTCCGTTGAATAAGGTTTTAGAATTTCTGACCGAATTATTTCAGGAAGGAGCTTCCCGGCTACCTTAAGAGTACAGTTAGCTGCCATTTCTAACTATCATGTAGAAGAAAGTGGTGCACCTATTATGGCTCACAGACTTTGTAAAGCCTTTTAAAAGGTTCTTTTCATATCAGACCACCAGTCAGAAGTCCGACATCACCGTGGAATTTAAATTTATTGCTCTCTAAATTGATGTTACCACCCTTTGAACCAGCTTCAAGTTGCACTTTGAAATTTTTGTCATGGAAAACATTATTTCTAGTGGCTATTACATCTGCTAGACGGGTGTCTGAGCTGCAGGCCCTTTCGGTCAAACATCCTTATTTAATTTTTCATTCTGACAGAGTATCCCTACGCACTAATCCATCCTTTCTTCCCAAAGTTTGTTCTACTAGTAATATTAATCAGTCCATTGAATTACCCACCTTCTTTAAAGACCACTCTAATAAATTAGAGTATATGTTGCACAAACTGGACGTCCATAGACAACTCAGATTTTATTTGGATAGAACAAAAGATCACAGGAAATCTGATCAGCTATTTGTAGCTTTTGCTGACAGCAGAAAGGGTCTTGCAGTTACAAAACGAACTCTTTCGAAGTGGCTAACTGACTGTATCATTTATGTTTATGAAGATTCTGATCAAACATTATCAGCAAAACCCAGAGGACATTCTACCAGATCAATTTCTACATCTTTGGCTCATGCAGCTCGTTTACCTTTAGACACTATTTGTGCGGCTGCTACTTGGGCTAAACCACATACATTTATATCTCATTACAAAGTGGACAGGGTTTCTAGGGATAGGGCAACCTTTGGTTCCACTGTGCTCAAGAACGTTCTCCCTTGAGTTCCTCAGGATCATGGAGCTATGGTCGCTACCCATCTGTAAGAACAAAGGCGAGATTGAACACTCTCACATAAAGAAGTTATGTCCTTACCATAACGTTCCATGTGGAGTGTTCATCTCGCCTTGGTTATTACACTCCCACCCTTCCCACCCTTAGGAAGAACGTTCGATTTGGTGCCTGGTCTGGAGTATTCTCCTTCTGCTGTTGCAGTATTACTGTTACTGTCATACACTGGGTAGGTTTGTATATATATGTTTTTTTATGTATATAGTTGGCATGTGTGCGTGCTTATGTCTGGTTTGCTTGCAAACTAGATCTGAGGTAAAGGCAGAGGGGGATTGTGGGTATTAGATGTCCTCGAGCTTCTTCTCGATGCAGAGCTTGCAGTCGGCCGGCACGGAGCCGAGGATCGGCTCCGAACCCATGCGTAATAACCAAGGCGAGATGAACACTCCACATGGAACGTTATGGTAAGGACATAACTTCTTTTTCTAGCTGTTCAGAATGCCCTAACAGCTTTCAAGGATCTACTTCATCCAGGACAGCTACTGATAAAGACAGACAATACTACGGTCATGTGGTACATAAGCAGAGAGGTACACATTCCTACCCCCTTTGCAGACAAGCAATGACCTTATGGGACACAGCACTGGCTTATCAAGTTCATCTGCAAGCACAGTTCCTGCCAGGAAAAACAAATACTCTGGCAGGCGAACTAAGCAGAAACCTCATGGATCCCCACGAGTGGAAACTGGATCCACAAGTCTTCAGCATGATAACAAGGAAATGGGGATGCCCAGACATAGATATATTTGCCTCCCCTCACAACTGCCAATTAAAGAGATTTTGCACAAGGATTTATCACAAACAAGCATGGAGAGTGGACGCCCTATCCTTCAGCTGGAAAAATCTAGCAGTATATGCCTTTCTTCCACTGCCTCTCCTTCTCAGGGTACTCCTAAAGGTCAGACAAGAGAAGCCAAAAATGATATTGATTGCACCAGAATGTCCACGCCAGCACTGGTACCCAATCCTAAAGAGCTTGTCTCGAGGTTCAGCATGGATATTGCCTCAAACTTCTCACTTGCTGACCCAACAAAACAATCAGATCCTGTACAGCCAACTCAGGACCTTAAATCTGGCAGCATGGCGGATAATGTAGCCATTCAGGACACTCCTCTTTCAAAAGCTATTATGGATGTTATCTTGGAGGCCAGGAGGCCCGGTACCAGAAAATCTTATGCAGAAAAATGGAAGAGATTCTGTGCTTGGGACCGGGAACAAGCCAAGGAGACACATATGTTCCTAATATCCCTCATATTTTACAATACCTAACTGAGATGCTGGACAAAGGCCTTTCCTTTTCATCAATTAAGATTCATGCCTCTGCCATTTCAGCCCATTGCAATACGTAGCTACCTATCTTTTCTCATCCTTTAATAAGTCAGTACCTTAGGGGGGCCAAAAACATCAGGCCTCCAAGGAGAGTACCAATTCCGGCATGGGACCTCAATTATGTCTTGGAAAAACTCACACTGCCTCCTTTTGAGCCAGCCTCAACAGCTAATATAAAATTCTTATTCTGGAAAACAGCTCTGCTCCTAGCAATAACCTCTGCAAGACGAGTCTCTGAGTTAGAAGCACTCATGGCTGTGGAACCTTTTATCATTTTTCATCCAGACAGGGTTTCTCTGAGGACAAACCCAACATTTATGCCTAAGGTGGTGTCCAGTGTGGCCCTCAACCAAACCATTCACTTGCCTACCTTTTATCCAAACCCACAGAACAAGGGTGAGCAAATTCTGCATTCTTTGGACATACACAGGCAGCTACGCTTCTACTTGGACAGAACTAAAGCTTTCAGAAAGACTGAGCAACTTTTAGTGTCATATGCTGCAGGATCACAAGGAAAGGCTATCTCAAAACATACTATTTCTAAATGGATAGGCCATTGCATCCGTTTCTGCTATTCTCAGAATGGCAAATCAGTGCCTAAGGGCATTAGGCCTCATTCTACCAGAGCAGCAGCCACTTCAGCAGCCTTCCTCAGAGGAGTACCAACCAAAGACATCTTAGAGGCTGCAACTTGGAGTTCAGTGCACACTTTTACAAAGCACTACCACTTACCTCTTTACTCTAAATCCAGAGCAGGCTTTGCCACTGCCGTTCTGCAGGGCCTCATAGCCTCTACTAATCTTATTTAGCCCAGTCACCCATCCTCAGCTTTGGGATTCAACTCGAGAGTAATGACTGCAACAGTGAGACACGATGAACATAGTACAGTTGTGTACCTACCATAAATGTAGATGTTCGAGTGTATTCACTGTTGCAGTCCAGGTTACCCTCCCACCATCCCCCTTTCTTTTATTGGGGTTTATCTATACTTCTCTATTCTATACAACCTATGTGGTTTATTTGCTTGTAGATGAAGGAAATGTTTCTTTACTGCATGTATGTTTATTGGCATAATATATTTAGCCTACCCTTTTGGGGGCACCTGACATCTGTGGCAAGACAAACTGAAGAAAATGGCGTCGGCTGCATCTTTTATACCCCTGGTGCACTGGTGTCAGGGAAGAGGCGACAGCAGCCGACGCCGGACCAGGACTTTGGAATTCAGGCCGACTGCTTGTAGCCTGCCAGCAGGATAACCCAAGAGTAATGACTGCAACAGTGAATACACTCAAACATCTACATTTATGGTAGGTACACAACTACTTTTTCCACCCTCAAGTTTCCACTACCCAACTGAAAACACTGCGTACAGTTAAAAATACAGAATTTTTTAGAGAGTTTTTGCAGGGCTATGCCTCCCCAGACTCCCAGTATGATGCTTTTTCCCCACTGCATGGTGTTCTTAATATACCATCTCCAAAGTCACACCAACTCTGAGAAATGGTGGCTCCAAGATAATGTGACTTTGAGGCAGTGTGTTTTGATATTAGAGGGTACAGCCCTCCCTCAGGAAAAAAAAAACACGTACTGCACTATTATATTAAATTACATACCTATTACATATCTGATGACTATTACCAGGTGATGGTAAGCTCATCCTCAGTAGATCAGGCACATTCCTCTCAACTGTATAGATTTTTGCCTCATATTTTTGGTCTGTTTCTCATAAAATTGTGGTTTTCTGGCAAATCACTGGAATAGCATTGAGGGTTGAAGTCAGAAAATGACAGACATTTGAGTTTCAGACTTCACACCCTTCAGAAAATTCATGCAAATATAATACATGTTATTCTGTCAACTTTCTAAGTTTGTAAGAGCAATATTTAAAAAGTGCCCCTATTTTTATGCATTTGTCCCCCCATTGTTTATGGCTTTGTCCAGATTTTTTGCTGTAAGAGGTTGAGAGGTATGATCAGGCATGATGTATTCAACACTAGGAAAATCAAATATGCCCACTCAGACTATGCCTGTGGTACTCGCACAGGAGCAACTGGTCTCAACACTAAATATCCGCCTGAAGGCAGTGAACTTATTTGCAAAGAGGATTAACAATTTTCTAGGGTCATTTTCACTTAAGTCATGTGATTAGCAAAGGTAGTACAGTAGTGGTTTGGTGCATCTTATCAACCGAATGTAGAAATGCTGCAGAATGGTGCTGCACTTTTTATTTCAGCCTATTTTTGTAGTTTACCTTCCAAGGCAACTTATATTTTAGCAGAAGCCCTCAGCTGGTCATTGTCAAACTCATGGGTGCTGGTAAGATCATGAAGCTTTTCAGCTAAGAGTAAAACTGCTAAATGCCAAAGGTGGCCTTATTTGCCACACATGTAAATAGTCAGCTTTCAAGACGTTCCTTCATATTTCTGCACCAGACACTGTAACAACTGATCCTTTCTCTTTCCCTTGGACTCAGGACCTGACTGTTTTTGGACTAGTATCTTTGATCCAGAAGGTCTTCCTTAAAGCCAAACATGACAAAGCAGATCTGTGGGTTATTCAAATAGCCCTTGTTTTCTCATATTGTTACTTGTCCACCTTAGCTTTTTAACCTTCTTATAAATCTGCTGAGCCAGTAGGAAGGCAGAATGTTTTGCCTGAACCTTAAGTCTCTGATCCTTTCATTCTGGAGGAAAGGTAATTAATTTCACAAACCAACATATTTTCTTTAAAGGTGCTGAACATCCACAAGGATGCTAAAGGACATCCATTGAGAAAGCCTTGTCTTCAAAAAATGGATGAGATTTCTGTTTTGGACAGACTTGTAAGGTTGGAATACTTCACACTCTCCATTTTTAAGGCTTATAAACTGTTCTAATCATCTTTATGTTTATTTATTTTATTTATACTTTGTTGACCAAGTTAGTCCCATTAGGCCTTTGTCTTTTTTGTGTGGAAGATCCAATGTAGTATTCATATATACTTCGGGAAATTTGGCCAGAAACTCCATGCAGGAGTAGAGTGGATAAAGTTGGGCTCGACTCTGGCAATAGAACATAGCTTTTGGAACATGAAATGTCACTGCAGTGCTGGTAAGGCACCAGAGGTTAAAATGTACCAGCAAGATGCAGTTGGTCTTATCCTACAGGCAGCATTGGTTCTGTACCCAAACTTCTTAGTAGGGGTGGACTCTATCCTAAACTAGAGTTGACATACAAGGAGCCTTTGGGTGGGTGCTGCATAGCTGAAGTATATGCTAGTAGAGGAGAATGATGCCTCATTAAGACTGCAAATTGCAGAAAGGAAAACATTACCAGTATTTATCTAATAACTAAAGTATTTGGCTTTCTTGGGGACCAATGCTTGCCAGTAGGAGTGCTTATGTAGGGAGTGATGGAGGTATATGAAGGGGTGATTGGAAAGCATGGTGTATTGTCACTAGACTTCTGTGCTAGATGTGGATTGACCATAATGAATATATTGGAACACAAGGCAGTTCATGAGTATACTTGGTGCAAGAGTACCTTGAGCCAAAAGTTGATGATCAGCTTTGTAGATGCATCTTCTTATCTGAGGACGTGTTCCTGACATTTTCATCGAGTGTTGATCTGTATGCTAACCTCTTAGCAGTGAGTTGGAACAGATGGTAGTGGTACTGATTAAACAGTCCCTGTAGTCCCAAATGTATATCTGGCATCTTTGGAGAACTTGTCTTTGGTGTGGCTTAACTATCATTTCTAGATCTTTTCCTCCATCATGAATGAAGCTTGCGATGTGGACTCTGAATGGACCCAGTTAAAGGCCTTTGTAGTTCATGCAGTAGCAAGCTTCTGTGATTAAAAAAGGTAGAGCTTAAATGTTAAAGAAACCTCACATATGATGCTAATGGGGCGGTCTTCAATGTTTACAGACAGGGTACTAAGAAGATAGGATGTTCATCATCTCACATTGCTGCAGTCCTTACACTTGGGTAGTCCGCTGTCCTCGGTCGGCCCGAATATCAAAGTATAAGGCTGACGTCGGTCAAGGCGCATTTGACTGACATCAGGACGTCAGGGTACAAATGCGCATGACCGATGTCATATCCTCAGTCTTTTTTGCCGCATGTTCCGATGCAGAAGCAGCATTGCAAGTGCCGGTTGGCGTTCTGAGATTTTTCGATTTCGAAGTTTCAGACCGAGTTCAAAGTTGGCTAAGTACCCGTTGGGAATATTTTAGTTTTTTCTTGCCTCAGTGATTTACCGGATGTCAGAAAAAGTCAATAATTGCATTTCTTGTGGGAAACAGATACCGCATAGAGATTATCATACTTTGTGTATTCCTTGCTTAGGGCCTGAGCACGACGTTGTTGGCTGTCGCTCTTGTGCTAGATTCAATAAATGCACTATAAAGAGAAGGTTGGATTGTGCCAGGTTAGTCTTTGGGAAACGGTGCAATTATAAAATGCCGTTGGATGCTCCGACGCCCGCTTCTTCGAAGAAGCGCAAGGACAAAGCAGTTAAGCCTAGGCTAGAAGAACCGTCTGTACCGGACGCCGGTTCTTTAGAGGTGTCGGTGGAGCCGGTGGCTCCACCGGAGGTTTCTTTGGATTCCCAGGGAGAGACTTTATTATTGCAAGATGTGGCCTCTCAGGAGGCAGGTCAGGCTGTAGGGGCTTCTCAGGTTACTATACTCCCCTCCCTTCCTAGGGTGGCTAGGCCCTCTCCTTCTGTTTCCAAGGCTTCTCCCAGAGGCAGGCCAGGTTCAGCTTCAGTTGGTGTCAACCCTAGTTCTTCTGGAACTGTGCCCAAGAAGCATATGCTTAAAATGGCAGAAGATTTGATTTCTTTGATTAGGGGTTCTTTGCCCCCTCCTGATAAGAGACCTAGGGTGGAGCCTGAGCCTGGGAGTTTTGAGCAGGCTTCGGATGTTTCTGAGTCTTCGGCTGAAGACTTGCAGGAGTATTCTCCTTATTCTGATTCTGATGTGGATGATTCTACTCCTTCTGCTTCTCCTCCTGAGGATTTTTCTTTTTCGGAAACTCTTCATTCTATGAGGGAGCATTTTAAGTGGGAAGGTCAGGACTTCTCTGATTCCAGGAAAAGGCTTAGAGAATTTTTGTTTTTACCCCAGCATAGGCCTTTGGCTATACCTCCTGTTTTAGATGTGGTGGAAGATGTTTTTGCAGAGGCTTCTCTTAATCCTGATTCTTTGCCTCCTGCTCCTGTTAAACCGGATAGATATTACAGGGTGCCTGAAGCTCATAAGTATCTTTTTAAGAGTCCTAGGCCAGACCCAGAAACTGTTAGTCAGGGGCCTAAAGGTGTTAAGGCTTCTGTTGTCAAGAATCCGGTTCCCTCAGACAAAGAGGCCAAGGCTTTGGATAGATGGGGAAAGAAAGTTTATACTTCTTCCACTCTAGCTATGAGGGCTTTGAATTGCCAGTTTCACATGTTAAAATACCAAAACTATCTCCTTTCACAATTGAAGTCTAAGGTTGATGCTCTGGCGGAAGGTATTGATTGTAAAGAGTTGCAAGATTTAGTACATGTTTCTGAACAGGTGGGTAAGCATTCTTTGCAATGTGGTTTTGATGCTGTACAGGCCTCGTCTAGGGTGGCTGCCACTGGGTCAGTTCTTCGGAGGCACGCCTGGCTGAGGGATCAGAATTTATCTGACCATGTTAAATCACGGATTTTAGATGCTCCTTTACAATCTGATGTGTTGTTTGGTTCTCCTGTTGAGACAGTCTTAAAGAAAATGGAAGACAAGGCTAAGTCTATGCAGACTGTTAAAGATTTTTTGCAGGTTCAGCCTCCAAAGTTTAGTAGAAATTGGCCTACTAAGGGGTGGATGTATCCTTCTTATGATTCCCAGTCTAGGGGTAGATCTAGACGTGGCAGGGGCAGAGGTCAGGGCTCTTTCAGGCCTAGAACAGGGAGTTCGCCTGCACAGTCTTCAGGTGAGGGCAGGGGTCAGTCCTTTCGTAAACAGACCCAATGACCTACCTTTTCAGCTGCCAGAGCCTTCTCGTCTGGCAGCACCTTTGGGAGGAAGGTTGGCACTTTTCAAAGAAAATTGGAGTTTAATTACCCAAGACAGATGGGTATTGGATATCATACACCACGGTTACCGGTTTTATTTCCATACCTTGCCTCCTTTCAAAGGCATGCCAGACGTTCCTCCTCCACAAAGAATAGAGGCTCACAAGCAAATTTCTCTGTTACTCCAAATAGGGGCCATTCAGCCGGTCCCTATGCCAGAAGTGGGCCTAGGATTTTATTCTCGCCTGTTCCTAGTACCAAAGAAAGGGAACACGTGGAGACCAATTTTGGACTTATCTATCCTCAACACTTATCTGGACATTCCCAAGTTCAAAATGTTGGCGTTACAGCAGCTTTTACCTCTGCTGGGCAAAGATCATTGGATGGTAACTTTAGATCTCAAGGAGGCTTATCTTCATGTTCCTATCAGACTCAGTTGCAGGAAGTATCTGCGTTTTCGAGCTGGGACTTCTCATTATCAGTTCTCTGCATTGCCCTTTGGCTTATCTACTGCGCCCAGAGTGTTCACGAAGGTTCTGGCTCCAGTGATAGCTTTCCTCAGGTTAAAAGGAATACAGATTTATCCATATTTGGACGATTGCCTGATTCTGGCTCAAGAAAGGGGCGAGCTTCTTCATCATTTGGGTTATGTGATAGCATTGCTAAGATGCCTGGGGTATTCTGTGAACGAAATAAAGTCCAGTCTAGTACCCTCTCAAGACATGTGCTTTCTGGGTGTGAGACTGAATACAGCATCCCAGATGGCCTTTTTGACCCCGGACAAACAAAAGAATCTTTCCCTTTACTTTCATCAGTTGTCTCATCAGTCCGGGCTGACTGCAAGGACAGTCCTTCAAGCCTTAGGGTTCATGGCATCTTGTATTCTGGTGCTTCCCAATGCCAAACTGCATATGAGGAAGCTACAATGGTATCTCAAAAATGTATGGACACAGCACTGCCAGGATTTGGACACTGTCATTCAAATAATACCTTGCATTCAAAAGGAATTTTTGTGGTGGGCTCAGGAATGTCACCAAACAAGGGACTCTCTGTGACCCGGCCAGAGGCGAGTCAGATTCTAACGACAGATGCCTCAGACAAAGCTTGGGGAGCTCATCTGAATGGAAAGTGGATACAAGACAAGTGGCCTGCCAGACTACAACATCTACATATCAACTTGAAAGAGATGTTAGCAGTCCAGTTTGCATTAATAGCCTTCAAGGATTTACTTCTTCCAGGGCAGGTGTTGATTCTGACAGACAACACAACTGTCATGTGGTACATCAACAAGCAAGGCGGAACACATTCTTATCCTCTATGCAGGCAAGCAATGATTTTGTGGGAGACTGCTCTCAGTTTACAGCTAAATCTTCAGGCAAGGTTTCTGCCGGGAGCACAGAACTCCTTAGCAGATGTGTTGAGCAGACAAATTATGGATCCCCACGAGTGGAAATTGGATCCTCATGTATTTCGGAAATTGACAGTGCCATGGGGAACTCCAGACATAGATCTGTTCGCTTCCCCACTAAACCACCAGCTGCCAAAGTTTTGCACAAAAAGGTTTCATCCCACAGCTTGGAAAGTGGATGCTCTTTCTTTCAATTGGTGCAATCTTCATGTGTATGCCTTTCCGCCTCTGCCTCTCCTCCCAAAGGTACTACTAAAGGCCAGACAAGACAAGCCAAGGATGATTTTGATAGCTCCAGATTGGCCTCGACAGCATTGGTACCCATTACTGAGGAGCCTGGTACGGAAGCCTCCATGGCCTTTGCCTTGATTCCACACCTGTTGTCTCAGGAGGACAGTCATTTGCTCAATGTCAAGCTTCACTCTCTGCACCTAACAGCCTGGCATATTCTGTTTTGAACCATTGTGGGCCTCCACTTCCACAACAAGTTTTGAATGTTATTTTGGAAGCCAGAAGGCCTACTACAAGGAAAGTGTACGCAGACAAATGGAAGAGATTTTTATTTTGGAGTGCAGCAAAGGATTTTGATGTTTCTGGGCCTAATTTAAGTGTGGCTCTTCAATATCTTACTGAGTTACTGGACAAAGGTTTGTCCTTCTCTTCTATTAAAGTTCAGGCTGCGGCAATTTCGGCTCACTATGATTGTGACCCACCATTGTTTTCTCATCCTTTGTTCAAGCAATTTCTTAGAGGGGCAAAGAATATAAGACCCCCACGAAGAGCTCCTACTCCTGCTTGGGATCTCAATTTTGTGTTGGAGAAACTCACTCTACAACCTTTTGAGCCTGCAGCTACTGCTGAATTAAAGTTTTTATCATGGAAGACTGCTTTTTTGTTGGCTATTACCTCTGCAAGAAGGGTTTCTGAGTTGCAGGCCCTTATGGCAGTTGAGCCTTTCTTAATTTTCCATAAGGATAGGGTATCTTTACGTACTAATCCTTCCTTTATGCCTAAAGTGGTTTCTAGTGTGACTTTAAACCAAACTATTCATTTGCCTACCTTTTATGCAAATCCCAAAAATAAAGGGGAAAAGATTTTGCACACTTTAGATGTACACAGGCAGTTGCGTTATTATTTGGACAGAACTAAAGGGTTCAGGCAGTCTCAGCAGTTATTTGTTTCTTTTGCTTTGAGTTCTCAGGGCAAGCCTGTGTCAAAACAAACTATTTCTAAGTGGATTGGGTTTTGCATTGCTTTCTGTTATTCCCATCATGGCAAGGAAGTTCCAGCTGGGATTAGGCCTCATTCCACTAGGGCTACTGCCACTTCAACAGCTCTTTTGAGAGGGGTGGCAACTAAGGATATTTTGGAGGCAGCTACTTGGAGTTCAGTGCATACTTTTTCCAGGCATTATCACCTACCACTTTACTCTAAATCCAGGGCTGGTTTTGCCACTGCTGTTTTGCAGGGCATTTTAGCAGCTCCTGCTTCCTTATAATTTGGCCATCCTCCCTTTCCTCTGCTTTGGGATTCTACCCAAGTGTAAGGACTGCAGCAATGTGAGATGAAGAACATAGTACAGTTTTGTACCTACCATAAATGTAGATGTTCAAGATCCACATTGCTGCAGTCCAATTTACCTCCCTCCTTCCCCTCTGTTGTTAGAGGCGGTTGTGTGGGTTGGGTGGTCAATTGGGTGTATATTGTCTATTGTATATATTGTACATATTTTTAGTGCTAGGATGGTTGGTTGTTGGTTTGCTGTCTTTTGGTTTTTGACCTTTATTTTTAGGGTCTTCTGACATCTGGGGCAAGAAAAGACTGAGGATATGATGTCGGTCATGCGCATTTGTACCCTGACGTCCTGATGTCAGTCAAATGCGCCTTGACCGACGTCAGCCTTATACTTTGATATTCGGGCCGACCGAGGACAGCGGACTACCCAAGTGTAAGGACTGCAGCAATGTGGATCTTCGAACATCTACATTTATGGTAGGTACAAAACTGGTATGTGAAATGTAGCTGGCTGTTTCCTTACCAGAGTGGCTTTGGATAAGACTCAGGAACTGGAAGACTCTCAGCAAGGAATTATAGTAGTGAATGGCCAATTCTGGTTTACTACTCTAGTTTCTTGAGGGGAAGGCTTGCTTATCTGTCTTAAGAGGTGGGAGGCAGTTCTGTCCACTGTGATACTGATATGGTGACTGGATGTATAACTTGCAGTGTATACTCTAAAGATGAGCCCTCATCTGTGCTAAGCTGTGTTCCTGCTGTAGTCTTCAATGTTCATGTGAAGGAGCATGTGCACTGGCGAAATGCATGCCTTGGTGGTAATATACATCAGTCACCACCCCCTTCAATATGAGAGAAAATCCTTTCAAGCCTGCATGGGTAATGGCCACTGTCTATTTGCCCTGTTGGTGTACAGATAGAGAATGATCATAGAGGCAGCCTAGATTGTCAGCAGGTGGGGGTGAGGAACAAAAGAAGCATATGAAACCTTCCAGGGAACTGAAGGTAGGGGGTTTCCCAGGTTGTGTTCAAGTGTTTGTTTGAATATGTTGATCCTGACTATGAATTGGGACATTTAGTGGTAGAAGGCAGTGGTGGAACTTCTAAACCTGGTGGACATGGTTCTGTTTGGTGGATGCAGTGCCAACACCTACTGGTAGGACTGAGACCATTTCAGTTAGGTGTGGTAGCTGTAGCAGTTTCCACTCTGCTAAGGATGTGGGACTGAGTGAGACCAATCTGGAAATGCTGAAGTGGCTGGATGTTCTTGGGGAATGCACCTTTTCATTGTTGCATGGAAGGCATGGATACCTCCACTAGATGAAATAATAGGGTGTTGGCATCCATTTTCAGAAAGGGCTCTCCTGGGAATGCCCACATCCGAGAGTGGTGGAAAGGAGACCTAATGTAATAGCCGAGTACCAGATTTACGAGAAACATTGCAGCTTCCAAAGTGACCATGAAGCACTGGACTAGCTGATGTATCTTTTTTTAATTATGTGGTCTCTTATCAATAAGAATTGTGTAACTGATTTATTGCTGCCTTCTGTATTTCTGGGTGTTTTCTATCTAAAAACAAAAAAAAAAAAAAATAATAATCCTTGTTTTCCCGCCTCTCCTCGACTAGTTTAGACCAGTTTACAGGCTTTGCTGTATTCTGGGCTGTGGTGTAGTTCCTGTGTTGTCCATTACCTTACTTGGATAAGAAGGAAGTTTCTTTGCTCACCAGTGGGAGTGGAGAGCCTTGAGCAGCCTATCTGTCCCTGAAGGAGTGACCTCAGCACAAGAGCTGTAGTAATTGGTTGTTTTGGACCATTTCTAGCTCTTTTGAAGTTCCCTCTTTAAAATCCGCATTTGCGTGGCTCTGAGCGATTGTGCGCATAGCGCAGCGCCGGTTAAACTTTTTCTGGCTCCGCCAAGTCTGCTCTTCAAATTTTCCCTTGGGAAGCTCTACTCTTAGAATAACCAGTCTACTTGTTATATTATAATCATAGCACTTGTTCTCAAAGCTTCACTTCTAAGCAAGCACTCTCAAACTCAAGTAGCACTACATCCACCTACCACCCCAACCACTTCCCTTAAAGGCACAGCACTCTCTTATAATATTCTAGCATGTCGAGTGGTAGATTGCTAGCATCTTCTCCTGTTCAGCTGGTTAATCTTGCGACAATGCTATAATTGTCTCATGTACACAGACAACCCTCTCCTCCTCCCAACAAATAAATACATGTGAGAGATGCAACTATATAGCCAAACTGGAGGCTGAACTCTCTCAACTCAGGACTGGCAAGACCAGACAGGAGGAGAAGGTAACCACACACGCAACAAACCCAGTCACACATAGACCTACCCCAACTGCAAATCCAACTGCAAATCAAGCACATAACACAAAAACATACTCTGAGGCTCTATTAAAAAACTTACCAAAACAACAGAGGCTCCCAAAGCAGACACCCAAAAATCCACCACCTCAAAACATAACACATGCAACACATACTTCAATAAATCGGTGTGTCAATAAATCACAGCCCTTAAGGCCAAACACTATGCCTGATACACTAGTGATAGGTGACTCTATAGTCAGACACACTGACGTCCCACTTACCAGGCTGAGCAAGGAGAGGGTAACAGTAAGCTGCCTATCGGGGGCTAGGATCCACCATATAACACACGCACTCAGGTCACTCAAAAGCACGTACAAATATGACTCCGTCATTGCCCATGCCGGCGTGAATGACCTGAGACGTACCTCCTTGGACTACATGAAAAGAGACATAGAGGAGCTCTCTGATTATGTAGCCCAGGCTGGTAAGACCCTGACCCTGAGCAGCATCCTGCCCTCACCAAGAATGATGCCACAATACAAAGACAAGATGATCAGCTTTAATAATTGGCTCAATTACTGGTGTCATTCTAGGGGGATCCAATGTCTGTCTGCTTGGGATGACATGCTGGACAAGCCACGCTGCTTCGCAAGGGATGGCTTGCACCTGTCACCACTGGGCTTCCGGATATTGGCTAACGCTCTTGCCACCCCCATAGTGCCTTTTTTAGACAAGGCTCAAAAGATGAACCCACCTCCTTAGAAAACAAAAATGGAAAAAAATTAAGGGTAATGCTGCTCAATGCCAGAAGTCTAAATCTCAAGATGCAGGCTCTCGAAGCACTCCACAGTATGGAGAACATCGATGTCTGCGCTGTAACTGAGACCTTTTTCAAGGCTCCTGAGAGCACCCCAGCGCTACCAGGCTTTACCTCGTATCATGCTTTTCGGCCCCAAAACCCGGGCCGAACCACAAAGGGAGGGGGAGTGTCCATACTCATCAAGGATACCCACACCTCCAGGTTAGTGGCAACTCATGAAACATCGGAGACCATCCAGGTGCAGCTAACCATAGGCAAAACTGCTATACAACTGGTTGCATGTTACAGACCACCCTCCCAATCTCAAGAACCCCACTCAGCCTTCCTGAAGACATTGGAAGATATGAATGTCTCACCAAATACCATCATATTGGGAGACTTCAACTACCCTAACATAGACTGGGTGCACTATTCTAGCCCTAACACCCTAGCCCAAAGGTTCCTGGAATTCATAAACTCAAATGCAATGGAACAGCTAGTCACCTCTCCCACAAGGGGGGATAATATACTAGACCTGATCATCACAAACATGGGGACAAAATGCTCCACACCGGAAGTATTCCCCTCACTGGTGAGATCTGACCACAAACTAATCACCCTGGATATACATTTACCACCTCCACCCCCAGCACAAAAGACTACAGTGAGAAACTTCTCAAAAGCCAACTTTACACTTCTCAAGACTGCAATGGTATAATTTAAGCCCACAGGGCCAATGGAAATCACGTCCCACAATGCTGAATCCTACACAAATGCTTTCTACGGACATCTCCAAGAATGCATGGATCGTGCAATCCCAAATAAAACCAAGACCCTCTCCACCAAAGGAAAGCGTCCTGTCTGGTGGACCCCAGCCATAAACAAATTGTATAACAAAAGAAGGAAGCTACTGCAAGACAGAGCAAAATCCCATAAAAGGAAGGCATCTCTGATCAGCACTAGTAGAAAGCTACGTTCTCTCATAAAAACATCCAAGGCCAACTTTGAGAGAAAAATCGCCAAGGACACTAAAGATAGCCACAAGGCATTCTTCAGTTATGTGAGAAACCTGGGCAGAAACCCTCAGATATGCTCAGAGTTAGTACACAACGACAAAAAATTTACTGAACCCGCAGATATTGCCAACATTCTGGCAGACAGGTTCAGTGCAAATTTCTCCCCTCCCTCACCTCCAAAAGAAGAAATACTCATCCCAGCTGAATGTAACCTCCCTGTCATCTCTGATGTCCAGGTGAGAACCGCCCTCAGCAAAGCAAAAAACACAGCATCTATGGGACCTGATGGTATCCCCGGCTGCGTGATACGTGAACTCCAAGAGGAGCTAAACCCGCATATAAAAGTTATTTAACCTTAGCCTTACTACAGGATATGTACCTGAACACTGGCGTACAGCAACAGTGGTCCCACTCCACAAGGGAGGCTCCACTACAGACCCTGGGAACTACCGCCCATAAGCTTGACCAGCCTGGTTTGCAAAGCTATGGAAAGAATTATTATGGAACTCATAAACAACGACATTGGGGACCTACAGACACTTGATCCCACCCAGTTCGGCTTTGTAAAGGGCAGATCCTGCCTTTCGAACCTGGTTGACTTTTTCGAAACAGTCACTAGAGCCATTGATGAGGGCAAGGCAGTCCATACAGCCTACCTGGACTTGGCTAAAGCCTTCGACACAGTACCCCACTCGGGGATCATAGATAAGCTAAACAGCTTAAATGTAAATCCATATGTCTCAAGATGGGTTGCAAACTGGCTAAAGAACAGAACCCATAAAGTCAAGATTGCGGGAGCCATGTCAGACTCAAAGCCAGTCACAAGTGGTGTCCCACAGGGCTCTGTCCTGGGACCCCTCTTGTTCGGCATTTACTTCTCAGATGTGAAAGCAAACATGGGAGGGTTGTGGCTGACAAAGTTCGCAGATGACTGCAAACTAGGCGCCATAGTCGATACACCAGCTGACACATACATCCTACAGAAAGGCCTCACCGAAACGGACAACTGGTGCCGGAATCATGGCCTTAAACTGAATGCCAAGAAATGTATAGTCATCCCCTTTGGGAAAAACAAAGTACCCACAAATTATCACATAGACAGTAACCCACTGAGTACCGAAAAAGTATCAGAGACCTGGGGACCCAAGTTGATAGTGACCTCTCATTTGACACCCACTTTGCCAAAGTGGTTAGAAAGACTTTTTACCTTGCCCACCTTATCATGAAGGGGTTCACATCCAGATCAAAGGAGGTCATCGTGCCTCTGTACTCCTCCCTTATCAGGCCCATGATTGAGTACAATGCCCCATTTGGTATGTACCTCACCCGGCACTTACAACAGCTGGAGAGACCCCAGAAGTACCTCACCAAGTGGATCAAGGGTCTCCAACATATGTCATATGCTGCCAGGCTAAAGAAACTCCAGCTCTATTCAGTAGCATACCGCCTGCTCAGAGGTGATCTGTGCCTGATGTACAAGGCCATGTCCAACCAGGAATTGATGGACATGCTCCACCTCAAAAAATCCAAATCCATAAGAACCACGAGAGCCAAAGATTTAAACCTCAGTACAAACATGAATAGAACATGCTGGAGGGACAGATTCATAACTCCGAGGCTTCCCATACTCTGGAACAAAATCCCAGTCCATGTTAGACAGAGCCCCTCACTGACTCTCTTCAAGAGAAATCTTGATGAGTGGATGGGAGATCGTAGGTTTACCCCGGGGGTCACCCCTGTGTCGCTACTTGACAGAGGCACAGTAAACTAATTTTAATAAGTAAGGGGGTCTTCAATGTGTCACTACTAGACCAAGGCACAGTATTCTAAATTTATTCTATACACCTTAGTACCACTACATGGGGTGGCGAAAGCCACATCTCTAGGGCTAGGCTTGCAAATGCCCCAGGGCAGATAGCCTAGTACTAAACTATGAAACTAATACATTGCTGTTTTTGCCCCCCCCCCTGCTTTTTTTCCCTTTTGTTGATATATTCCTTCATGAAGAGACTACCTACTACTACTACTACTGATATTCCTTTCTTTACCATCTTTTGCAGTATCTCCCTTGTTTATTTTCATTTGCTTCTGTCATCCTCACTTTCATATCTACAGCTTGATGCACATTCTCATTTCTTTTATAAAGTCTTATTTTTTGTAACCATTTTTTTTTTACTTTATTGTAATGTATTGCCTTCTGTTAACTCCTCTTACATTATTTTATTGCACTTTTTTATCAGCTCCTTTTTTCTGTCCACCTCCGTCTGGCTCTCTCTAAATTATCATCTACCCTCCCTTTTAGATTTGTCTTCCTTTCTCTACATTTTTTGCATCACTTTATTGGTAAACAATAGTTATGATTGTTAATATCAATTATTGACTATAAGAAAGGATAATGTAAATAGCTAGATTTGTCAAAATGCAAGTATCAGATAATATGCAGCTGGAACACAGTATGTAAGCACACCTAATACTGCATCATCCTAAAAGATAGGGTGCCATGCTCACAGTTTTCCATATTGACAGGTATATTTTTTCAAATGTACTTCAAGGGAAGCCTACAGAAAATGTTATCTGAACTGTTTTATACTGTTGACCAGCTCTGGTTATTAGTCACTTTCTACCCAGCTGATAACTCCATGTATATGCATACATGCAGGTACATCACTGTGCATAATACTGTATGTAGCTCTGTCACTTTTTGTAAGATAAACATGTAGGTTATCACCTATTGGTTTAACTGGGAAAATCCAGCTACACATCACGTTTTCAGAGAAAGCTTGAGGCAGAAAGCTGCAACAGCAGTAAAACAAAAAGTGCATAAAACATGGAAATACGATGCCACAATATCCATTGTAAAGGGTCTTTAACTATAGACATGGGTGTTGTATGCAGTTCTGAATGTTTACCATAGCTAAAAACTGTAAACACACATTAGCAACAAACTTATGTGCATTAAAATTGCACAGATATTTCTACTTGTAGACTGTAATGGTGACAATAATAGAGAGTAAAAGGAGTCACTTCCCTTACGTTTTTATACATAGCTGGAAGTATTGACATAGTCTGTAGGGGAGAAGAAGTTTGTGATATGCATTGGGGAAGGGCAGTGTCATCCCTACTCCAGTGACCGTTCCAGTTGAGAGACAGAGAGATTCAGATTACTTGTGTGACGTCCCCACTCTGGGCTAGTAATGAAGGAGCCTGAATCCTCACCACTGGCACTGGAGGAGGGACAGTCACTTGGAAGAAAAATGGATACACCCAGTGTTTCTAGATGCATCTCTCTGCATCAAGCACAATTTCGCTTAAGAGCACACAGGGAACACACTCAGTCTTGGGTCTGGGTTTCTCTGTCTGTCTCTTTCCCCATTAAGGCACCCCACTGGCACAGCTGAAGTGTTGAATCCTCAGCTGAATGTCCGAGCTAAGTCTTACAGCACCCTCTCTGTGAAACCAGTGCTTCATGTCCCTGCTCCAAGTAGTTGACACACAGACACACACACACTTTGAAATTTGATTTTCACACATACACATACACCTGGGAGAGGCTGGCACAGTTCTAGCTATGCCCCCTTCTGCCCAGACTATAAGGTAGTTACACTGCCACTAGACACCCCAAAGCCAGCTACTCTGAGGCTCTTGCATGGGTACCCAGTTATACTGAGTGAAGTTAGTGTTAATACAGATGGTAATGCTGACCAGACAGACAGGCTTTCAGGAATGGCCACAGTGTCAGCAGTAGATATGAGCACTCTCAAAGGTTATAATATTCTCTAAAGGACCAGCCACAATGAAAAGTTTAAATAACTCCAAAGTTTCATTCACAGGAAATATCAAAATAACACAGATTAATAGATTTGCACAGATACAAAAAAACGGTACTCAACTAATCTCACTATATTTTCCTGACTGATTTAAAGCTTTACTGTTCCCTAGTTAAGTTACTTAGTACAACAAGGCAAGATGAAGTAGCTGAGTGATTTTTCCTTGTTAGGTTCTAAGAACAGAGTGCCATGAAACTTCAGTTTCATCTAGTCTTAAACATCATTTTTGTTCTGAATTACAGAATAACGTCATATATATCTGGTCATCTGACTTTTGGTTCCCATGCTACCTCCTTTGGGTAGAAGCTGTCAGGATTTAGCACATATGTGTCAATAATGCACACACACAGAGACTTGCTAAGATCTGCTGTAGCTCCTGGAAGTCGTAAAATAATTTCAAACCTCCCGCCTTCCAGCAATGAGTTCACCCCAAAGACCATGCAGAAAGCTTCCTAGTACAGACCTTTTGTCTCTGGCTGCATTGAGAACGGTAAGATACAATCTGTATGGCCTAACTCAGATAATTTAATTTAAAACTATTTTCAAAGTTAGGTGGGTTGAAATTTACATCTTGTCTTCCAGTATCCTCTGTTAAAACATATACATTTAAATTGTTTCAGTAATGCATGTATATTACTTTTTTCTGCCCAGCAGGTCACACTGTTGGTACATTTTTAACACAAGCAGCTTTCCAAATACATGTTCAACACAAGCATCTGTACAAATCAGTTTGTTATACAAATGACACATTCTTTACAAAATTCCAGCTAGCTGTGCTGGTATATGTTACACATCGACTGCCCTACTTCTCTTGGCATAGCTGGCAATACCTCACTTTGTCACAACTTGTTTGAAAGATCTGAGTTTGGAAATGTCCGTTGTACTTGGTGGAAAATTTTCTAGTGGTGTAATACTGATGTGTATAGAATTAATTACTGTAATGGTTATTAACTCTGGAGACCTTAACCAGGATGGATTCTGACTAGATAGAGTGATACAGTATGTAACCAGGTAAGGTGTGCTTTATTGCAGCATAGTTGGCTGGGATGGTAGAAGGTTCTGTGGCCCATTTTGAGTGGTCAAGACTTAGTAGCTGTGGGAGTTTGAGAGTGAGACAGTTTAGGTGTTTGAGACAGCAGTGAGTCCTACATAACTGTGAACTTGCCTACTTTGTCGCAGCAGTTTTTTTTTTCCATTTTACCTAAGTGAATGTTTTGCAGGTTGGTAAAGAGAGAAGTGCCATGTAGTACATTGTCCACTAGGAATGACCAAGCTGTTTTGCCTCTGGTGTCCTTAATCATGAAAGACTTAACTTTACAAAGGAATACAGGTGTTTATTTGTTGTAACTACATCATCAGTCCGTTTGTCATATTTGAAGTAGTTGTCCAGGAGAGCACATTGAATTTTGTATAATGAGTATCTACAATTTATATACTGGTCTCGGGAGATTTTGAGTTTGTCTTCTAGACAGTTGACTGATGTAAATAAAGTGCAACTTTTGTTTTATTTGGATATAGAAGTACATCCGAAACAAAAGCCATTTTTGTGTGTTGTTAAAACCTGTGTTTCTGTCCAGGTATCTTGGTTTCCTCAGCCCATTGTTTAGCTGGCACTGGCAGATTGTGGTCAGGGGGAAAAAGCAGGCAAATAAATAAGACTGATTAAGTGATGACTCATTAACGACCTTGGGGATAAAAGAAGGATTAGTATGCAATAACACCCTGTCCTTATGAAACAACAAAAAAGAGGACCAGCCATAAGGGCTTGAAGCTCAGACATCCATCTGGCAAAAGTAAGGGCCAACAAAAGAACAGTCTTCCAAGAACAATGTTGCAAGGAAGCTGTAGCAGCAGGCTCAAAAAGAGCCCAAGTCCACTTCTTCAAAACAAAGTTAAGATCCCAGGGAGGAGCAAAAGGCTTCCTGGGATGCCTTATATGAAGGACTTCTTTAAGGGACTGTTTAGCTTCAAATCTAGAAGATAAAGGAGGTAAAGGCAGACAAGCAGATATAGCTGAGAAGCAGGCCTTAACAGAAAAATAAGCCAAACCAGCATTTAGCAATTCACACAAATAAGAAAGAACCAAAGGAACATCCACAGTAAGTGGATCCAGGTTACAAGATAGACACCAAACAGAAAACCTCTTCCATTTGGATAAGTAAGATTTGCTAGTATTGGGTTTCCTGGCCTCCTACAGGACCTTAAGAACGTCCTCTGAAAAAAGGTGTCTATGTGGAATCAAAATCCTAAAATCCTGTCACTCAGTGTCATTTGAAGAGTGGACAGGTGGGGTTGGATGGGAGATCCCTTGTCCACCCTGTGAGGTAACTTGTGGTGATTGCCCTTGGCTAAATGCAGAAGAAGACTGGAACCAATACTGTCTAGGCCAAAAGGGAGTCACAAGCATGATTTTGGATGCATCCTGTTGATTTTTGAGCAGGACTTTTGGAATGAGAGGAAGGGGAGGGAATGCATAAAGAAACATCCCCTTTCCAGAAAGAGAAAGGGTGTCCACCTTCTACACCAGAGGACCTTGGACTCTGGCACAAAATAGAGGAAGTTGTCTGTTCAGAGGGAAGGCAAACAGATGTACTTGAGGAGTACTCCACTGGTGGACAGTGTCCAGAAACACATCCTGTCCATTTGTGGGATTGAGTTAAGGACTTGCTCAGAATGTCTGCCAAAGTGTTTAGACCTGAGGGAATGTAAACTGCCTGAAGAGTCACTTGATACTGAACAGCAGGATCCCATATCAGGACTGCCAACTGGCAAAGAAGGTAAGATCTCGTCCCCCCCCTGTATGATTATATACCACATCACTGTAGTATTGCCTGTAAATACCTTGAGAAGTCCTGGGGAGAGAAGAGGATGAAAAGCATGAAGAGCCAGCAGAAGAGATCTCAACTCTTTGACATTGATGTGCTCCTGCTGAAGAGGCAGCAGCACCCTCTTTACTTTTAGGGAGCCTAAAACTGCTCCCCATCCCACGTCTGAAGTGTCTGTGAACAGCTCCTGAGAGGGAAGAGGGGGATGAAAGGGGAACCCTGGATTTAGAGACAACTGCTGCATCCACCAGCGAAGTTCCTTCTTGAGACAAGGAGGAAGAGGAACTACAAAGTCTAGAGTATGTGCGTGTTGAAGCCAAACTGACTTCAGAAACCACTGAAACTTTCTCATGTGGAGTTTGGCCGGAGGGAGCATAGGAATAGTGGATGTCATAAACTCCAGAGCTCTGAGAAACTCCCTGGCTGTAATGCAGGCCAGAGGAAGAAGAGTTTGAAAGAAGGAAATGAAAGTTAAGGTCTTGGGAGGAGTCAAGGATGCCAGCATAGGCACCATCTGAATCCTGTATCCTAGAAAAAACATAATCCCGAGAAGGAGTTAGAGAAGACTTTTTGAAGTTTTTTGTGAACCCCAGGCTTTGAAGAAGGGAAATGGCAAAATGAAGATTTTGCAACAGGGTCTCTGGAGAGGAGGACTGAGTTAGCAGGTCATCCGAGTAAAGAAATACTTGGATCCCATGAAGTCTGCATAAAGCAATCACAGGAACGAGGCATTTGGTGAATACCCTTGGGCCAGTGGAAAGGCCAAAGGGCAAAGCAGAGAACTGAAAATGCCAGGAAACAACAAAGAAGCTGTGAAGGCCGTGCACTGGCCCAACAATCAAGGAGCATCAATCCTCACCACTAACACCAGTGAGGGGCGTCCACATTGGGAAGGATAACAAATACCCACACAGTAAAGTACAATTTCCCTTAAGAACACACAGAGATCACAGTCAGTTTGGGGCTGGTTTCTTCCTTTCTCTCCAGATCCCTAATAAGACTCCCCACTGGCACAGTTATAGGGTCCAGATCTCAGCCTAGTGGGCAAGCTAAAACCTCCAGCACCCTCTCTGTCCAACCAGTGCTTCGTGCCCCTGCCCAAGTAGCTGACACACACACACTTTGAGGTAAGAGTTGTATACAACCACGCAGACACTCCTGGGGAAGGCTGGCACAGGTTTTCCAGCTGTGCTCCTTTTACCCAGACTATACGGTAGAAATCACTGCAACCACCCACTAATATTTATCAGCTACTAAAAGACCCTTATGAAAGGGTGTTCAGTTATACTGTGCAGTTTTATTATCCAAATGGTAAGTGCACTGAGCAGTCAAAGCTTATTTGGAGTGGCTTTGTACAGTATCATTTATATATATGCAATGTACTCTAGAGCTTAAATTATCTCTACACAAAATGGCCACAGTTGAAAGGTTTAAATAATATTTAATAAATAATAATAAAAACACAATACAATACTTCTTACTACACAGTGCTAGTCAAGATTTCAAAGATCATAGGAAAATGCTTAAAATAATACAGTAGAAAATTTCTGACATCAATACAAAAAAAACTAATCTAATCTTCCTATTTCCTAGCTATATCTAAGAGAAAACACAGTTCTAAAATAAACTTACATGTAGAGGGTAGGCAGACTGCTGGTGATATTAGATGATGATCTTCATGTTTCACTGTTGCAGTCATCACACTTGGGTTATCTGCCTGCAGGTAGCCCTCAGTCGGCCCGAATACCAGAGTCTTGGAATTTCTGCGTCGGATGCTGTCGCCTCTTCCACGACTTCAGGTCGTCAGGGGTATAAAACATGCAGCCAATGCCATTAAATCAGTCTTTCTTGCCAAGAAGGAGCCCGAAGCAGTAGCAGTTCGCAAGTGCCAGTCGGCCACTACCTGAAATTTTCGTTTTTCGAGTTTCAGACCTGAAGTTTTCTAAAGCTACGTACCCTGTTGGGGATTCTTTTTTTCTTGCTCTAACCGATGTCAGAAAAAATTAACAATTGTCTTGTCTATGGAAAGCAAATACCTCACAGAGATTTTCATTCTTACTTCATCACCTGTTTAGGCCCAGACCACAACGTCCCTTGCTGTCTGTTTTATGCCTTGTTTAACGCCTGAACCATTCATCATCGAGCTATTTTTGTAACTAAATTCTTTCGCTCTCATTCTCCGTATTCCAAAATGGCTTCGGTAAGCCATCCGACTACCGATCTTCCGAAAAAGCACAAAGACAATCTGCATAGGTCAAAAACTGCCGCCGACGCTTCTGTTAAGCTAGTCGCCAGTCAGCCGGTACTCAGTGAGGCACCTTTGCAGCCCTTGATCCGCTTCTACAGATTCGCAGGCCTCTGCTGAGACCCATTCGGAGTCTGCTATGCCGCGGGATGCTTCTTCGACTATGGAACCTGTGGATGTCTCTACCTTGGATGGGTCCATTGCCGCTGTGCAGGCACCGGCTTCTGAGGGTGTATTCCGACCTACTGATATTCATATTAAACCGACAACTTCATTTGCAACTAAAACTACAGAATTTCTCAGGCCCAGAGTTTGCACTACGCCTAGAAAACCGACGTCCAAAGCGCATGCTTAGAATCTTGTTACTCTTAATTAGGGGAAGCCAGGCTTCCCCTGCTAAAAGACAAAGAATTGAATTTCCTTCTGATTCTACAGACCAGGAGTCTGATGACTGTGACCCTCCTGATTACCAGGAGATACCCTTATGTACCTATGAGGATTCAGATGCAGAGGAATCCATTCCCTCTGCCTCCCCTCCAGAGGATTTTTCTTTTGGTGAAACCTTGCATACCTTAAGAGATCATTTACGCTGGGAATGCCAGGACTGTCCTCAGTCCAAAAGGAGACTCAGGGAATTTTTAAATTTGCCTCAACACAGGCCTGTAGCTATACCCCCTGTCCTGGATATTGTAGATGATATCTTCTTGGAGTCCAGTCTTACTCCTGACACCTTACCACTAGCTCCTAGAAAACCTGACAGGTACTACAGAGTAACTGACTCTCCCAAATTTCTCTTTAAGAATCCTACTGCAGATCCAGAGACCATTTCCCAGGGACCTAAAGGTATTAAGGCTACTACAGCAAAAAACCCTACCCCTTCAGACAGGGATTCTAGAGCTTTAGACAGATGGCTAAGAAGGTATATACCTCTGCAACTCTTGCCATCAGGGCTTTGAATTGCCAGTTTCACATGTTGAAGTACCAGCAACATATTATGGAACTAATTAAACAAAAAATGCTGCTACTTCCAGATTGTGCAGAAAATAAAGATTTACAAGAGTTAATGCATTCTGCAAACCAAGTTAGTAAACATACTTTGCAGTGTGGGTTTGATGCCTTAGAAGCATCTTGCAGGGTTGCTGTAACTGGGTCTGTACTGAGAAGGCATGCTTGGCTAAAGGAACAAGTCTTGCCTGACCATGTCAAAGCAAAATTACTAGATGCTCCATTAAATCAGGAGCATTTGTTTGGCACAAAAGCAGAAGTTGTTCTTAAAAGGAAGAAAAAGCTAAATCTATGCAAACCATCAAAGATTTCTTACAGGTGCAGCCACCTAGATTCAGTAGGCATTGGCCTTCAAAAAACTGGTCCTTTCCAGTTCCTCTCAGGCCTTCTCAGTCCAAACCCAGGAGAAAGACCAACAAGACTACAGTCTCAGGGTATGCAGAGGTCTAAACAATGGAGTGTTTCCACCTCAAAACCAGGGAGTGGTAAGCTACCCCCTTATGGAAAAAGTTCACAATGACTTTCCAGTTATCCTTCCCAGCCATGCCCAAGTACTTGCGCCCCTAGGAGGAAAACTTGCCCTTCATGCAAAAAACTGGATGTCCATTACTCAGGACCAATGGGTTCTACACATTGTATCTCAGGGATATAGATTCTACTTCCACTCCCTGCCAACTCCAAGCGGGTTGCCAGAAAACCTTCCTCCAAACCAATGGGCAGAGGCTCAAAAGCAAGTACTTTCCCTTCTCCATATCAGGGCTATTCAACCTGTTCCACTAGAACAAATGGGACAGGGTTTCTACTCCAGACTGTTTCTGGTGCCCAGAAAAGAGAACTCTTGGCGCCCTATCCTGGATCTATCAATTCTCAACACCTATCTGGTGGTCCCAAAATTCAAAATGCTTACACTGAAGCAGCTTCTTCCTATGCTAGCCAAGGATGCCTGGTTAGTCATCCTAGACTTAAAATAAATATATCTTAACATCCCCATAAGGGAGTCTTGCAGGAAATATCTACGTTTCAGGGCAGGCTCTACGCACTATCAGTTCTCTGCACTTCCCTTTGGCTTATCTACTGCGCCCAGAGTATTCACAAAATGCCTGGCTCCAGCCATTGCATACTGCAGGCAGAGAAATATTTAAATCTACCCATACTTGGACGATTGCCTGATTCAGGCGGACAGCAGGAATTGCTACTTCAGCACCTGGCATTTGTAAAAAGATTTCTAACTTCACTGGGATACACCATCAACGAAAAGAAATCACAACAGGTGCCCAGCCAACAAATTGTATTCCTGGGAGCAAGCTTGAACACAACTTCCCAGATGGCATTCCTCACTCCAGAAAAGCAAGTCCATTTGACATACTGTTTCAAACTAATGGTCACCAAAACCCAGCTATCTGCAAGGAAAATACTGCAAGTCCTAGGGTTCATGGCCTCATGCATTCTGCTAATTCCATATGCAAGACTGCATATGAGGAAACTTCAGTGGTACTTAAAAAGTCTCTGGTGTCAACGTTCTCAGGACCTGGAAACAGTGATTCCTATCATACCTTGTCTAAGGGTAGAGTTCCTGTGGTGGGCAGAAGCATGCAACCACAACAAGGGACTTCCTTTCACTCAACCCCTTGCCGCCCAAACCCTGACAACAGACACATCAGACTGTGCATGTGGGGGCTCACATTGCAGGCAAATGCATTCAAGGCAAATGGGGCCCAGAACAAATTCCCCTGCATATCAATCAAAAAGAGATGCTAGCTGTACAGAGTGCTCTAACAGCCTTCAAATACCTTATCCTTCCAGGACGGCTCCTGATAAAGACAGACAACACCACAGTTATGTGGTACATAAACAAGCAGGTCGGAACTCATTCTTACCCACTCTGCAGGTTAGCCATGGCTCTGTGGAACACAGCCTTGAGCATGCAAGTGCACCTACAAGCTCAATTTTTGCCAGGCAAGCAAAATTCACTGGCAGACGACTTAAGCAGAAATCTACTGGACCCTCACGAGTGGAAACTGGAACCCAACTCATTCAAACTTCTAACCCAGAGGTGGGGAACACTGGAGATAGACCTTTTTGGCTCCCCCCAAAACCACCAATTGAGCAAATTCTGCACCAGGAACCCTCACAGCAGAGCCTGGAAAGTGGATGCCCTATCCTTTACATGGGAAAACCTCTCAATTTATGCCTTTCCTCCTATGCCCCTCATCTCAAAAGTACTACTCAAGATCAAACAGGACAGGCCAAGGGCAATCCTAATTGCACCAGACTGGCCATGTCATCACTGGAGCCCACTCCTACGCAGTCTGACAGCAGTGCCACCCTGGCACCTACATCAGATACCTTCCCTGCTGTCTCAGCAGGAGGGACAGATTTTGCATCCACAGCTGCAAACCATAAACCTTCAAGCCTGGC
The DNA here is from genome assembly GCF_019279795.1 of Protopterus annectens. Classification (NCBI taxonomy): domain Eukaryota; kingdom Metazoa; phylum Chordata; order Ceratodontiformes; family Protopteridae; genus Protopterus; species Protopterus annectens. The sequence continues at coordinate 228,236,943 of NC_056735.1, read as the reverse complement.
TTATCCCCTGAATACACCACCAGCATCCCTCAGCAAACAGGTGCTGGACGTCATCCTTGAGGCCAGAAGGCCTAGTACTAGGAAATCCTATGCTGAAAAGTGGAAAATATATTGTTCTCGGAGTCCGTCTCAAGGAAAGAACACAGCTGTGCCCACCTTACCTCATCCTTGATTACCTAGCAGAGCTGCTCCACAGAGGCCTATCCTTCTCATCCATTAAGATTCATGCCTCTGCCATCTCAGCTCATTATAATACTGAGCCACCTCTCTTTTCTCACCCTCTCATCAAACAGTTCCTGAGAGGAGCTAACTATTTAAGGCCCCCTAGGAGAGCTCCCATCCCGGCCTGGGATCTTAACTTTGTACTTATAAAGCTCTCACTTCCCCCTTTGGAACCTGCTGCTTCAGCAGAGTTAAAATTCCTCTCTTGGAAAACAGCCTTACTTCTAGCTAATACTTCAGCAAGAAGAGTGTCCGAGTTACAGGCACTAATGGCGGTGCAGCCCTTCATTATTTTCCATGCTGACAGGGTTTCCCTCAGGACTGACCCTTCCTTTATGCCCAAGGTGGTATCCAGTGTGGCTTTAAACCAATCCATCCATTTGCTAACCTTTATCCCTAATCCTCAGAATAAAGGGGAAATGATCCTGCACTCCTTGGATGTGCACAGTCAGCTCAGGTTCTACCTTGACAGGACTAAGCCTTTCAGAAAATCTGACCAGCTGCTAGGCAGCTTTGCTACAGGGGCGCGGAGGGCAAGGCCATTTCGAAGCAAACCATTTCCAAATGGATAGCACACTGCATCCATTTCTGCTACTAGCACCATGGAAAACCTCTGGGGATCAGAACTCATTCCACTAGAGCTACTTCAGCCTGTACAGCATTTCTCAGGGGAGACCCTACCAGGGACATACTAGAAGCAGCAACCTGGAGTTCTGTACACATCTTCACCAAGCATTACCACTTTACTATTTTTTCTAAATCCAGAGCTGGATTTACTACAGCAGTCTTACAAGGCCTGCTAGCCAGCCCTAACACTTCTTGACTGCCTCCACCCTTCCCCAGCTTTGGGAATCAACCCAAGTGTGATGACTGCAACAGTGAAACACGAAGAACATAGTACAGTTGTGTACACTTATCATAAATGTAGATGTTCGAGTGTATTCACTCTTGCAGTCCTGGATATTCTTCGTGTTTCACTGTTGCAGTCATTACATTTGGGTAATCTGCTGGCAGGTTGCCCTCAGTCAGCCTGATTAACAAAGTCTTGGGTCCTGGGTCTGTTGCTGTCCCTTCTTCCATGACGTCAGGGGTATAAAACATGCAGCTGATGCTATTACATCAGTCTTTCTTGCCGCGTGGTGCCCGAAGCAGAAGCAGTTCGCAAGTGCCAGTCGGCCGACTTCTGAAATTTTCTTTTTCGAGTTTCAGAACCGAAGTCCAACTAAAAACCTAAGTACCCCGTTGGGGAAACTTTTTCTTGTTCCTTACCGATGTCAGTAAAAGTTAATAATTGTATTACTTGTGGGAAGCAAATACCTCATAAGGATTTTCACTTGTACTGTATTCCTTGCTTAGGCCCTGACCATGACGTACCTTGCTGTTGGTTCTGTGCTTTGTTTAATCAACGGACTATCCGTCGTCGGTACATTTTTGCTTCAAAATATTTTGGATCACGGTTTAATTATCCAGAAATGACGTCGGTTAGCAATCCGACTTCCGAAATTCCTAAAAAACACAAAGAAAAAGACAGACAGGCCGTTGAGGTCCAAAACTGCCAACGACGCTTCTCCTAAGCCAGTCGCCAGTTCGCCGGTACTCGGGCACTTTCGCAGCCCCTGATACCCACTACTTCTGATTCGCAGGCCTCTACTGAGACCCATTCAGAGTCCGGTATGCCACAAAATGCTTCAGTTATGGAACCCGCAGATGTCTCTACCTTGGATGGGTCCGGAGCCGCTGTGCAGGCACTGGCTTTTGACTGTGTATTCAGGCTTACAGATTTGTATATTAAACCAATGCCATCTTCAATATTAAGGCCAAAATCTTGATCTGTGTCTAAAAAAACCGACGCCTAGGCCACATTTGCAGGCCCCTATGCCTAAAAAAACAAATTATCAAAATGGCTGAAGATTTAATTACTCTAATCAGGGGTAGCCAACCCCCACCTTCAAAGAGGCCTAGGGCTGAACTTGATTATGAATCTTCTGAACAAGATTCTTTTTCTTCTGACTCTTCTAATGAACAGGATTTGTCTATACCTACTTATGAGGACTCTGATTCAGAGGATTCCATTTCGTCTGCTTCTCCCCCTGAGGATTTTTCTTTTGGGGAAACTTTACATACCTTAAGGGAACATTTCCACTGGGAAAGTCAGGATTTTTCTGAATCCAAAAAGAGGCTTAGGGATTTTCTTCTTCCTCAACATAAGCCTTTGGCTATACCTCCTGTACTAGACGTTGTTGTTGATGTGTTTTCAGAATCCAGTATGGCCCCTGATTCTCTCCCTCCGGCCCCTTGTAAGCCAGACAGATACTACAGGGTTCCTGATTCCCACAAATTCCTTTTCGAAAATCCTGTTGCGGACCCTGAAACCATTTCTCAGGGGCCCAAGGGCATTAAGGTTGCTTCTGCTAAAAATCCTACCCCTTCTGATATAGACTCCAGGGCGCTGGATAGATGGGGGGAAAAAAGGTTTATACTTCTGCAACCTTGGCAATCAGGGCTTTAAACTGTCAATTTCATATGCTAAAATATCAGCAGCATATCATGGGACTGCTTAAACAGAAAATGATGATGATTTCTGACTATGTGGAAAATTAAGATTTACAGGATTTATTGCTTTCAGCTGAACAAGTTGGAAAACATACTTTGCAATGTGGTTTTGATTCTTTGGATGCCTCTTGCAGGGCTGTTGTTACTGGGTCTGTGCTTAGAAGGCATGCTTGGCTTAAGGGGCAATCTCTGCCTGATCATGTTAAAGCAAAATTGTTGGATGCTCCTTTGCAGCAGAACCGTCTGTTTGGCAGTAATGCTGAAGAAGTTCTAAAAAAGATGGAAGATAAGGCTAAATCTATGCAGACTGTGAAAGATTCCTTACAAGTACAACCTCCAAGAGTTAGTAGGCACTGGCCTACTAAGAACTGGTCCTTTCCAGTTCCTTCCAAAGCCACTCAAGCCAGCCCCAGACATGCCAAAAGCAACAAGTTTCAGTCCCAAGGGACTTTCAGAACTAAGCAATGGGGTGCCTCCACTTCCAAATCTGGAAACAGCAAGACACCTCCCCATGGTAAACAGTCTCAATGACTTTCCTTTAGAATTACCAAGCACTTACCTTTTAGCCACCCCTTTGGGGGGAAAACTGGCACTTCATGCAAAAAACTGACAATGTATATCCCAGGACAAATGGGTTTTAAATATAGTGTCCCAGGGATAAATATTTCATTTCCACACGTTGCCAGCTCCAAGCGGATGGCCAGACCTGCCCCCAAATCAGTGGGCAGAGGCTCAGAAACAAGTACTTTCCCTCTTAAACCTGGGGGTTATTCAACTAGTACCAGAAGGGGAAAAGGGACAAGGTTTCTATTCCAGACTTTTCCTTGTACCCAGAAAAGACAAATCATGGCGTCCAATTCTGGACTTGTCTACTGTAAACACTTTCCTGGACATTCCAAAATTCAAGATGCTGACTCTTCACCAGTTACTTCTATGCTAGGCAAAGATGCCTGGCTGGCAACTCTAGATCTAAAAGAGGCATACCTGCATATCCCAGTCAGAGAATATTGCAGAAGATGCCTCCGCTTCAAAGCAGTCTTTTTACATTATCAGTTCTCTGCACTGCCCTTTGGCTTATCTACTGCGCCCAGGGTCTTTACTAAGTGCCTGGCTCCAGTAATTGCATTTTGCAGGCAAAGAAATATTCAAATATATGCATATCTGGACGATTGTCTAATTCAGGCAGAAAACCAGGCCATTCTTCTAAAACATCTGGCGTTTGTAAAAAGGGTTCTAACTTGTCTAGGGTACACCATAAACTAAAAGAAATCACAAGTACCCTCTCAAAAAATAACATTCCTGGGTGCAAGCTTGAATACAGCTGCCCAGATGGCTTACCTTAAGCCAGAAAAGCAAATTCAGTTGGTGACTTACTTCAAACAGGTGGCCAATAAACCCTGCTTATCAGCAAGACAAATACAGCAAGCCCTGGTGTTCATGGCCTCCTGCATTCTTCTAATTCCATATGCAAGACTGCATCTGAGAAAACTTCAGTGGTATTTAAAAAGTTTATGGAGTCAACATTCTCACAGCCTGGAAACGATGATTCCTATCGTACCTTGCCTGCAACTAGAGTTCCTATGGTGGGCAGAGGCCTGCCACCAAAACAAGGGACTGCCATTCACACCACCCCCTGTCGCCCAAACCCTAACTACAGACGCATCAGGCTATGCATGGGAGGCTCGTCTGGCAGGGAAGTGCATTCAGGGCAAATGGAGCTAGAATCAAATGCACCTTCATATCAATCAAAAAGAAATGCTAGCTGTATAGAAAGCACTGACAGCCTTCAAGGACTACCTTCATCCAGGGCAACTAATGGTAAAGACAGACAACACCACAGTTATGTGGTACATAAACATGCAGGGGGGTACACATTCCTACCCCCTCTGCAGACGAGCCATGGCATTGTGGAACACAGCCTTGGCTGTCAAGTACAACTACAAGCCCAATTCCTGCCAGGAAAGCTGAATATTTTGGCAGATGATCTAAGCAGAAATCTCATGGACCCACACGAATGGAAACTGGAACCACGGATTTTCAACATGTTGACATGCAAATGGGGGAGCCCAGACATAGCTCTCTCTGCCTCACCCCAGAACTACCAGTTGGACAAATTTTGCACAAGAACTCCTCACAAAAAAGCCTGGAAAGTGGATGCTCTGTCCTTCAACTGGGAAAACCTATCGGTCTACGCCTTTCCCCCTCTGCCTTTGCTCACCAAAGTTCTGCTAAAAGTCAAACAGTACAAACCAAAGATGATTTTGCTTGCTCCAGACTGGCCTCGCCAACACTGGTACCCACTACGCAGTCTGACACAACTTTCTCCATGTCATCTGCCTCAGACACTTTCCTTACTGTCTCAGCAGAACAACCAATTTCTGCACCCTCAGCTCCAAACATTGAATCTTGCAGCTTGGCTTATCACTTAAATTCCCCCTTAGCATCCCTCAGCAAACCTGTGATGGATGTCATTTTGTAGGCGAGAAGACCTAGTACCAGAAAATCTTATGCTGACAAATAGAAAAAATTCTGTGCCTGGAATCAATCTCAAGGGGTGACCACAGGAGTGCCCAATTTACCTCAGATTTTGCAGTACTTAACTGAGATGCTTCACAAGGGCCTATCTTTTTCTTCCATAAAAATTCATGCCTCAGCCATTTTAGCTCATTACAACACAGGACCCCCCTCTTCTCTCATCCTCTGTTAAAGCAGTATCTAAGAGGGGCCAAAAACTTAAGGCCACCCAGGAGAGCTCCAACCCCTGTCTGGTACCTTAACTTTGTATTGGAAAAACTCACTCTACCTCCTTTCGAGCCATCTGCTACTGCAGACTTAAAATTCCTTTCCTGGAAAACAGCCTTCCTTTTAGCAGTCACTTCGGCTAGAAGGATTTCTGAATTACAGGCCCTTATGGCAGTAGAGCCTTTCATCATGTTTCATGCGGACAGGGTGTCACTCAGGACCAACCCATCCTTCATGCCCAAGGTGGTATCCAGTGTGGCTCTTAATCAGTCCATTCATTTGCCAACTTTCTTTCCCAATCCACAGAACAAAGGGGAGCAGATTCTGCATTCATTGGATATACACAGACAACTTAGATTTTACTTGGCCAGGACTAAATCTCGAAGAAAATCTGAACAACTGCTGGTAGCATTTGCTGCAGGGGTAGAGGGAAAGGCTATTTCAAAGCAAACCATTTCCAAATGGATAAGCCATTGCATTAACATCAGATCCCATTCCACCAGGGCTGCATCTACTTCTACAGCCTTTCTCAGAGGTGTTCCTACCAGGGGTATTCTAGAAGCTGCTACCTGGAGTTCAGTTCATACTTTCACCAAGCACTATCACTTAACAATTTTCTCTAAATCCAGAGCTGGCTTTGCCACTGCTGTTTTGCAGGGCCTTATAGCCAGTCCTAATACTGTATAGATCCATCCTCCCAACCTTAGCTTTGGGAATCTACCCAAATGTAATGACTGCAACAGTGAAACACGAAGAACATAGTACAGTTGTGTACACTTACCATAAATGTAGATGTTCGAGTGTATTCATTGTTGCAGTCCTGGTTACCCTCCCTCCAGCCCCCTGTTTTTTCTCTTACTATGGCTCTCCTTTATTTTTCTACACTTAAAAGCCTTTTTGGTGTATTTGCTTTTGTTTGGAGGTATATATTTTTGTGTTTAAAATTATTTATATATTTTGCTCCCCATTTGGGGACACCTGACATCTGGGGCAAGAAAAATTGATGTAATGGCGTTGGCTGCATATTTTATACCCCTGACGATCTGACGTCATGGAAGAAGGGACAGCAACTGACGCAGGACCCAAGACTTTGTTAATCAGGCTGACTGAGGTCAACCTGCCAGCAGATTACCCAAATGTAATGACTGCAACAGTGAATACACTCAAACATCTACATTTATGGTAAGTGTACACAACTGTACTTTACCCTCCCTCCAGCCCCCTGGCTTTCTCTATCCTTTCTACCTATCCTCTTTATGGCCATCTTTTATGGCAGGGGTATTTACTTTTTACTGGAGGTGTTCCACACCATGTAATAGCTTCCTATTTTGGGGGCTCTTGACATCTGGGGCAAGAAAAAACTGATGTAATGGCGTTGGCTGCATGTTTTATACCCCTGACAAACTTATGTCATGGAAGAGATGGCAGCATCCGATGCAGAAATCCCAAGACTGTGGAGTTTGGGCTGACTGGGGGCTACCTGCAGGCAGATAACCCAAGTGTGATGACTGCAACAGTGAATACACTCGAACATCTACACTTATGGTAAGTGTACACAACTGTACTTTCTCAAAACAAATGCTAAATGCTGTGAGTCTCTGTCCTTAAATTGATAACTCAGTACCACTGACTCATTTCAGATGACATCATTATTTTCTGTTTCCCAGGCTAACAGAAGCTCAGAGTGTAACAGCCCTTTTGATCTTGCACCTGGTCAGGAAGCTACAGCAATAAAATACATTATACATGTAAATTCTAGCAATTAACTAGTCTCAAAACAAAAGCAAGAATTCCTTCATCCAGACATCTCTGCTCTGGGTTTTGTGATCAAACAGTTACACAATGCTTGACTTATCAGCGTTCCTACAGCAGAGTGCACTGTTAATTTTTGTAGTTCCACATTTAACACCATTTTCTTCCATTTAAGAAAACAAGCTTGTGGCTTATATTAATATTTACAAATGACATAATTATTTACAAAATTCTATCTGGCTAGACTGGCAGCCTTCACCTGTCTTCACAGAAGCACAAAAAGGGGATGAATTGGAATATGGAGGTAAGCATCCCTGAGAAACAGAGACACCATATTAAGCCTGAGGAAGCAAAAGAGGTCTGAAGGGATGGCATTCAAAAAGTGGGCAACTTCAGAAAAGTGTTTAGATGAGAGAGGTCTAGAATTGGTCTCCACACGTTCCAGAGACCTCATCCTCATTACCACAATTAATAGAACATGCTGGAGGGACAGGTTTATAACCCAGATACTGCCCATGCTGTGGAATAGACTTCCCATACTTGTCAAGCAGAGTACCTCGCTGACCCTTTTCAAGAGAAATCTTGATGAGTGGATGGTAAACAGAAAATTCACCCGGGGGATATCTCCAGTGGCTGCACTTGACAGAGGCACTGGGAACTAAGGTTGGGTGGCATTATGCCAGGGTAATCCTATGGCTAGGCTTGTAAAGGCCCCAGGGCCATTTGCTAGTACACACCTATGAACCTATGTACCCTCTTTTTGGAACTAGAAACATTCTGGAATAAACCCCCTCCCTCTTCAGGACACACTCACTTCTTGAATAGTACTCTGAGACAAAAGGCCTTGAAGTGCTTCTGGGGAAACAAGGGAGTTGTTCCCGAGGAGGCTGAGGAATGCCCATAAAAGGAGGATGAGATTTGAACACCATGAAATAACTCCTGGCGAATAATGGACAGAACCCAAGAATCCTGAGTAATCAGAAGCCAAACAGGAAGAGCGAGAGAAAGGTGAAGAGAAAAAGGAGTGTGGCTGGGAAGAGACAACTAGTCGGACAGCACCTGGTTTATCTGGGAAGGAAAACGTCTGAGACTTTGAAGTCTGAGTAGCCTTTGGAGGATGAGCTAGTTTGATGCTCTTTTTGCCCTTAGTAGGAGGATTGCCTGTGAAGAAAAGCAAGCATATTAGGGTAGCTTCTTGAAAATTTAGGAACAGGAGAGACAAACACTTTTGAGTTCCTGTAAGGCCTTCCTGTTATCCTGAAGGGACTTGAACAAACCAACAGCAGCTTCCCTAAACAAGTGTTTATTAAGAGGGGCATTCATCAACTTAACCTTGATATCATCAAGCAGTGGTTGAAGTCGAAGCCAAGAATGCTTCCTCATCAATGAAGCAAAAACGGTAGCCCTAGAAGAGGCATTCACTGCATCATAACTTCACTTAGTGGAATGACCAACAACACTCGATGGAATGATGAACCTCCTGAGAGGAATTCCCTAACGGGGAAAGAGCAGAGGTTCTACACTCAAGTCTGGGAGATCAGAAATACATATAGGTCTGATAATTAGTAGCCTAAAAGCCAAGGTAGCTGAGGTGTAAACCTTCTTACCTAGCCTTTCCATGGATCTGCTATATGTATCAGAATGCAGTAACTTGGGCAAAGGAAGCAAATGAGAGGGCTTGTCAGAGGCTGCAGATACCACTGAAGGGGGTCAGCAGCAAGACATTTGTACAAAAAGTTGCAGTCCTCATGCACCCTATAAAACCTGTCAGGTTTTTTGGGAGTGGGGGCAGAGAATCAAGACCTTTAGAGGCACTGGAAAATTTATCCAACAAAGCAGCCAAAACAGGAGGAATAGCAGATTGTTTTGGAGATTCCATCTGTAGCAACTGATAGCACCCCTTTTGGATTTCAGAGACCTGAGCACAATCCTATTTAAAAAAAATTCCATCATCCTAGAGATTGTGCCCCCAAAAGAAATTTCTTTGTAGGGACTTCAGGACTGTTAGATTCCACTTCCTCTGACCATAGTCCAAAGGAGAAGGAATTTGGAAAGAGTAAGTAAGGGATTCCTCATCAGAATCCAACTCCTCCTCAGAGGAATCCTGTTCCCTGGGCCTTTTAAGAGGAGTAGAGGACCAAGGGGGAGCTGGAACAGAAACACCCTGAGGGGGCCTTAATGCCATCAAAGCATGAAACAATGCCTGAGTGAAGGCCTGACACTCATTCTGTGGATCCCTAGGAGCAAGAGAGACATTTAGTTTTTTTGTTTTTTCTTTAATGGGACATCTGCTCTATAAAATTTAGAAGGTTGTGACCTAGGACAGCACTCCCTGACCATCCAGAATGGACATCTGCAGAGCTTCATTGGACGTGTTGAATGCTGGATCTCTGCTGGCCTCCAGCCCCTTCACGGCAGATGAATCAGACAACAAAGCCAGGCGAACCTCTGGGTTCTCACTGACCTTGGGAGAAATGTTTGTCCGAGACTGGACAGCAAAAGATTCCAGTTTCTATAGTATCCTGAGCAAAATGCTCGAGTTGCTGATTCTTTAGATACAATGCTAGGAAAGATAGCCTACTATGCAGTCTTTGGTACGAATCCCTGATAAATGGACCAAGATGTATGGTCATGAGAGGCACCAAGGCAAAGTAAATACTGTTTGTGGTGGTCTTTATGGGGAATCTGTCTCCCATACCATACTGGCATTTACCCTTCCTGGATGACATTAACCCACAGAAGCAACTGACGTTTGGACTGAAGAAAGAGAAGTGGTCAGACTGGAGGCAAAGAAGTTTTGACGATGGTACATCCAGACGTCACCTTTATGCTCCTCACTATGTGAGGAGCATACGTGTGACATGCGTCGTACCTTAAAGCAACAATAGGCTTTTGTATACTAGCCGGACGTTGGGCTAAATCCCCATCGTTAGGAATACTGCAACATGTGAATGGAACCACATCCTCTTTCGCTAGTGAACCAGTTCTTAAAAAGTCTATGAGGGAAGAAAAGGTATACTGTTATCATGCATCTTTCTTTGCTCATTTGTCAGCTGACATAGCTGCAATTTCTCTAGCTGCCAACTCTGACAAGAAAGCCTTAGCTGCTTCTAACCCTACATTGCAGGATAAAATTGGCAAGTGGTTAGAATCTCAGGAGAAAAAGTTGGCTCAGTTTAGTAACTTAGTTTTTAGAATTTTAAACTAGTGGAGCTTCATGTGGAAATTTCTGCAATGTGCTTTTGGTTTAGATGGCTATACTGTATCTTTTCCTGCTGAGCAAAAGTGTTAATGAATAAGATTGTTCCTAATGTGGTTCAGGTTTTGAAAACTGCTTTGAGGAGTTTCTTGGAAGGCGCAGACACTATTTCTAGAAATGCAACTGCTTCTGTTGTATTGAGAAGGTTTGCTTGGTTACATAACAAGAATTTTCTGAGGATTTATAAAATGAAATTTTGAATGCAAATTCTGAATTTGTGGTTTGTCCTGCTGCTACGCAGATTCTCAAATAATGGGATGACAGAGGTAAATTGATGCATATGGGGTATCTAGAATGTTAGATATTTCAAGGTTCCCCGAAGGTTAAGACGCATTCCATCAGAGCCTTATCCTCTCTGGTGATATATTGGAAAGGATTAGTGTCTAGAAGCATTCTAGAGGTGGCAAACATGGTCCTCTGTTCATAGCTTTGCAAAGCACCACAAACTGGATTCTTTCTCAAAAACCAGAGCAGGCTTTGTGAGGACCATTCTCCAAGGGGCTTCTGGATCCATATCCTTCCTAGTCCCAGGTAGGATAAGCTTTGGAATTTACCCATATGCCACTGAGGCAGTGTGAATGATGAACGCAGTACTGAGGCAGTGTGAATGATGAACGCAGTACAGTTGTGCAAGTCCTACTTAATTGTAACAGTAGATGTTCGAATTTCACACTGCCTCAGTGGCAGCATCCCAATTTCATATATGTAGTTTGATGGTATCCGCTCTTGTGTTGTACGGTGGCTTTAGTTGTCTGTAGTAAAAACAGGAATGATTTACACAGACAAGAACAATTGGATTAATGTTTATAGGGTTATACAACTGAGGTGCTATCCATTTTAAAGTAAAAAGTCTTTCATTTAACAAGGGAAGATAATACATATGGAGGTGTGTAACAAGGTGCTATATTTGTAAGGACAAGATCAAGGGTGTTGAGGCCCCTATTAGGATGGTTAATTACTTATACAAGGGAGCTAGCATTTGTAATGCCAGGAAACACTGGTCATACCATCCACTAGCAAAGTAGGTCAGCAAGTTTATTGATGGATAGTTAAAATGCCCAAGTAGGAAGTGTTGAATTTGATGGGAATTTCATTTAGGGGTTAAGATAGCTATCATGCTCAGAAGGGGGGATAGAGTGTATTCTATAGTTAACCATGATATGGTAGTTATGATTAGGGTGCTTTGGACACCCAGGTGTTCAAATTTGGTGTCTTGAGGAATCTGTTATGAGGTGGTGATATCATTTTCCCCATAACTGCCTGTAGGTCTGAAGGCATGATAGGCACTAAATTCGGGAACAGAGGGATGTTTTAATTGCTGTTTGAAACCATGCCTCCGTAAGTGCTCATATACGAGTGTGTTCCAAGTTGCAAGAGAGCCTCAAGTTCCTATTTTTTTCTGTTTGTTTTAGGTCTCCAGCCATTGAGTTGAGCCACATTAATGTGCTCCAAGTTCGAATTTACTAGGTTGGAATGTCTAGCAGACAGACTTTGCCTAAAAAAGTGAGATGCAGACCATCCCTGACCAAACTAGAAGGCTCGCCAGCAATCCTGTCCTAACCAGACACATTCTTGACACTCTTTAGAATGATACCAGCCACATGGCAAAGTGTTAAAGCCAGTTACCTTTCTTAGAATCTTGACATCATTCTAGATGGTGGCAAAATATCACTCAAGACTAGTGATTTTCCTGCCACGGACACATGCATATCAAGACATTTTCAGATGTCCTTCCATACATCACTGTTGCAGTGTTCACCACCTCTGGGATCTCCTGCCAAGGATAACCAACGTCCATATAGCATAACAAAACCTTTATTACCTAGGGGCATCATACATCTGACATATACCCCTGTGCAAGTGTAAGGCATAAAGGTGACATATGAACACTCCTAATCAGAATCTCATTGCCACCAGAATGCCCTTCACTTTTCTGGTTGTACAGAGCCTATGTCTTCAAGATATGTATTCCGTTGCGCATCCTCTTTATATATATATATTTTTAGTGGATTACATGTCCTCCAAGAAAGGGAAATGTCAGTGTCAGAGTCAGATTCCCCATAACGACCACAGCAATTATGTGCCTGTTTTGCTTAGGCGCATCTCACAATTACACTCAGTGTTCCAACTGTCAGGTTTTTTACCTAGAACTTTACATAGCCGTCTTCTCTTTCCATTTATCTTGAGAACCATTGTCTCAAGCAGTTGGCTCAGTGTACCATGCCAGTATCAGCTTGCCCCAAGGTACAGCATTCACTCAAGAAGGCAGCCAAGAAATGTAGGCCAGAACCTCCACTAGACATCTCGCTTATAGGTTCATATGTTGGTACTGGGCTATCTGCCCGAAGGCATATATTAGCCCAGCCACGTTGTGCGGTATTCACCGTCCCTTTAGTAGTTCCCTAGACCCTTGTACTAGCAGCTAGTACACTTGTCCCCTATCTAGTAGTGCTATTGGTGTTGAGGTAAATGAGAGCCAGGAGGGCAGTCTGATAATGTCACTGGATTTTTCTGCTGTGATCTTAACAGAGACAGGCATGGAACCTACTTCTCACACTTTCTCGGAGGCCTTGAAAACATTTGCCATGGACATTGAGGGGGAACCACAGCTGATTATCTCCAAGGAAGTCTAAAGGGATTTCTCAGATCTTTGTGGGAAGAGGTGCTGGGTACCTTGATTGAATCCAGACAGGGTCTGAACCATCATGTTTTAAAGAAAAGACAGAAGTCTAAACATGTGGTGCCAGCTGCCAGAGATCCACAAATGGAATGGCAGGACTTGCGTAAGGCTGTTAAATGCTTTACTGGCTTTAAAGTCTTATCAGGTGGTTTTGGTTCCTGCTCCCTCCCCATGGTCCTCTACCTCCAAAATGGCAAGGGGACCCTTAGTCCCCGGATGAGGATTCTTATACTGATGACTCTGTAGCTTACTCCTCTCAGTTACCTTCTCCTTTAGACTATAGGTTGGAGGAGGAATTTGTCAGTCCTGATTCTCTATTGGAGGAATTATCCTTTTGGAGAGACAGAGTCCTGAGTATGATGGCACATTTCAAATGGGATTGCTCCCAGGTATCAGACCTCCAGAAAAAGTATTATGAGTTGTTACAAATGGATTCTCCTAAACCTTCTGCTGTCCCTCCTATGTTGGCTACACTACTGGATAACTTTTCTGTTGCTGTCCTGGCAACAGACTCCCAACCTGCAGCTCCTAAGAAGCCTGACAGGTTCTATAAGATGTTAGATGCCAGCACATTCTTATATAAATGCCCTTAGTCTGATCTAGTGGTGTGATTTCTGTCTGTACTGATGAGCCTTTTAGGATGTTGCCCTCTTTTAAGCTCCTTCCCTCTGATAAGGGCAGTAGAGTTATGGAGAGGATTGGTAAGAAAGTATGCACTTTGCTGCTTTAGCCTTTAGGATTATAAATTACCAGATCCACATGACAAGATACATTTTGTCTCTTCTTTCCCATATCGAGAAGATGCTCTGACATGTCTGACTCTGAAGGTAAAGTCTCTGCTCTTTCCTTACTAGGTTCCACCTGTCAAGCTGCCCTTCACTCTGTAAAGTGCATCTGATGCCTTTGGCTGTGTGATGAGGTGCTATTCCTGGCTTTAATATCTGGCAAGGCTTTGGAGGCAAAGCAAAACTCCTGGATGCTTCTCTGCATGACCAATATTTGATCAGCACTGCTGTGGCAAAGCACTTTAACACCTTGCAGGATCAGGGTAAGGTCATAAAAGACTTGAAGCACGTCTTTGTTTCTTCCATTCCCAAGTGTCAGGGGAACTGTCCTAGTAAGACCGTCTTTTTACATACAGTGCCTAGACAATCTTCCAAGGATAAGAAGGGTCCTAAGTGTGTGTGTTCTGATGAGCCTACTGAAATGCCTAGGCCCCCAAAAGAAGCCCTTGCCTTAAAAGTCTGCAGCTATCTACTTCTCAGACAGGATCCCTTGTCCCTCAAGCTTTCTCTGGCTCTCTAAGTTTAGCACAACATCACCACAGACTCTTGGAGTCTACCCATTATCTGGCAGGGTTACTTTATGGCCTAAAAACCCTTCCTTCCTTCCTTCTCCAGTATCTCTCACCATCCTGCAGAACAACTAGATCATTTTCCAGGGGTATTGCAGGGTCTGTTAGATCAGGGTAACATTTAGCCAGTTCCACAGACCAAGAAATGTCTAGGGTTTTATTCCCGAATGTTTCTTGTCCCCAGGAAAGAGGAGTCATGGAGACCTGTCCTGGATCGTTCCTTTCTGAGCACTTCTCTCATAGTGCCATCCTTCCGTGCTTTCTCTTCAGATTGTTTCCTCTGTTGTTTCCCCAGGCCTTTCTAGTTTCCCTGGACCTAAAAGAAGTATATCTTCATATTCCTATCAACAGTCTGTTCAGGAATTTTTTGCATTTCTCTGTTTCTTTCTGTTATTTTCACTTAGCTGTTTTGCCCTTTTGGCTTTCAGCAGCTCCAGGGGTATTCACCAAATGCTCCTTTAATTGCATTTTGTAGGCTTCAGGGCATTTAGATATTTCCCTCCCTGGGCATACTCTTGCTTCATGTCTCATCCCAAACAAAGCTAGTACAGGGTTTTAATTTTTACCCAGTTTCTGTTGCACAGTCTGGGGTTCACTGTTATCTGTTGAAGATCACATTTTTCTAGGCTGCAGGATTCAGACTTTTCCAATGCTAGCTTCTCTTCCTGCCTCCAAGGTTTTGTCTTACAAATTATTTTCTTTCCCTGTTTCCAGTGTCCTGTCCTCCAGTCAGGGAGTTTCTGAGGACTCTAGGGTTTGTGGCTTCTACCAGCCCCATGCTTTCCTGGGTCAGGTTTCATAGGAGGAAGTTTCAAGGGCATCTAAGATCAGTGTGGCTTCAACACTGCCATCCACTAGACTGTCTAGTTCCTCTGCTTCCTTGTTTCAAATAGGAATTTCACTGGTGGATTCAGCAGATCTCTCAATCTAGGTGTTCCTTTCCATCCTTCGCCATCCCAGAAATTCTTCATGGACACCTCAGAGCTGGGGTGGGAGCAGTTTCAGGCAGCCAGAAGGTTCGAGGTCTTTGGTCCCCTCAGCAGAAGGCAGATCAAATCAACATCAAGGAAATGAGGGCTCTAATTCTGGCTCTTTAAGCTTTTCCACTCAGTCTGGGTGCCAGGTCCGTTGAAGGTTTCTACCACTTAAAAACCGGTATTACATTTACATTCAGACCTGAGTGTTGTAATGCGCCGTGTGTGGTCATTGTAGCAATCGGTTTGCTACAGTTTAAAAGTGAAACAAAATTCTTTCTTTTATTATTTTTTTTAACTAAATTTTGAGCACTGTAGAGTTCCTTGCAGACATGGTATAAAATAGCAAATTGTTTGCTACAGTTTAAAAGAAAATATGTTTTTTTAATAAAATATGTTGGAGGGTTGGGGCAGGGCATAGAAACGAGACCTGAATGGCTGGGGTAGGAGGGAGGGGAGGGAAGGAAGGAGAACGTGTTATGCATCTGGCTATCTGGTGGTGTGCCAGTAGAAGGAACATCTGTTTTTTTGTCCCCCTTCAGTGGAAGTGGTGAGGAAGTATAGATCTAGCTGCAATAAGCTAATCGCTTACAGTGTAATGATTGGCTTATAAGACTGAATTACTTTTTTTTTGGGGGGGGGGCTCTTCTCTTGAAGAGCTGGGGGACTGGGATGCTGGTTCATTATAACGGCCCTTGTTGAAGCAGCTATGCTGGCAAAAGCTCACATGGCACCCATCAAAAGAATAGGGGAAATGTCCCTGAAGTCCTGGCTAAATTTCCTCCAGTAGTATAAATACCATCAATTATTTCCTGAAAAGAAGCTACTTAGTGGGACTAACCTGGTCAACAAAAAGATAAATTAAAAAAATAAATATCAAATAACCCAAGTGCATTGAACCAACTTCTTTTAGTATATGCAGTCCATTGTTTTGTAAATGTTGCTATCTAGCCTACTTTGTCAACATACTTGCCTCATTTTTACATTAATTTCTGGATGTAGTGCATGGACTAGCAGAACTAGCATTATACAGTGTTATGTACTTGTTCCAATCACACAATATATATTATTTTCCTTTTTAATTTAAACAGGAACTTTTTGTCAGACAGCACGCAATGACAACATGAAGAAATTTAGTAATTTTCAGAGTGGTAACTACTGATCTCAGTGTTTACATCACATGATATAATAGTTTGTTTATTCATTTATTAATCATTACCTCTGTTTCCTCTCCCTCTAAGCTGTCATAGTACTTTTTTAAAATAAAAGCAACATAAAAACAATTTACAGTTTGAGAACAGGGGCTTTTATCAGATAGCATGCAGCATAGGGCCCCCATTCAATTAAGTATACATTTGTATATTTAAATAAAATGCCTGCATATAATACTTTATTACATTTATATTAATCAAGTAGTTATTTTCTGTCAAATACTTTTGTTTTAAGGTCTCCTTCAGATTCAACTCGCATTTTGATTATATCCCACTAATTTCCATATAAACATTTATCCTTTTGTCTTAATTGTTTTCCCAGTCCATTGTATGTTGGAAGCCATCAGTTTTTTTTTTTTTTTTAACTATTTAATTTTCTTCATTTTTATCCATCACTTTCTTTTGGAAAACAGGAAAGGGCTGTGCAGGAAATCTTTCTATTAAGTATCTGTAGTTTACTTTTATTGCACCTGTTGACTGTGTCCCCGTCACCTTCTTCTACCTCCATCTCTTGTTTTTCTTTTGCCAGTTCATCTTGTGCCTTTTAAGGGTCTGGGTAGGTTTTTAATTCAGATGGAGAGAGGTGTTTAAGTAATGTAGGATACAGTAACTTGAAATGATTTTTTTGAAGAGTCTTAATGGAAGAAATAATTATCCATGTAAATCCTTATATCTTCAACCTTTAGATTGTTCCCTTCCTCCACAAAAAAATAGAAGAAACTTCTTTATTTAGCTGATTTTTTTACAAGTTAATCAGTGTTACGTTCTAGCTGTTTTTTTTTTTTCAGTTTCAAATTGGGAATCTTTTTTTTCTGTCTGCTTTTTTAAATATTTTAATTAGAAAGTTTGGTCAATTTTCTCCCAAAGTAATTTTTCCATTCAGTTTGTTATGGTACTGCTGTAAATCTCAAGTTGGCTGTGCATTACCCATCCTTAAGTTCATCTAGTGTATGTGCCATCTGTTGATATTCTGATTGCTCTTCCACTATTTTTCTTTCATCTCATTCTTAGCAGTTTTCATATCAACTATTTTCTCTATGTCTGGTTAAAACATCCTTCTCTTTGTGTTACAACAGGTACCCACATATCTTGAAAATATGAGTGTATTTGGTCAGCCTTTCTCTATAGGGTGACTGAAAAGTTTTCAATTTCAACATATATTACCATTTGCTTTACCTGGCTCTTCTCTACAACACAGCATTCAGTCTTCTGAGTTTTCACAGTTGATATCCCTTTACTTCACTTTTTCACTTTTTCTTTTCCTTGTTAAACTTGTTGACATTCTGGTCATCATGGACACTTCAGGTACCAGTTTCTATTAATACTTTACAGTAGCTTGCAGGCTTTTGCTAATTTAAACTGTTCATAGCACAGAGCTCAGTTTTCAGCGGCATATGCTACTGCTACCATCTTGAAATCCCTTATGATATAGTCTTTGATCACTTTTGTCATTCTGCTTGGAATTCCCATGATAACATCTAACATTGTAATAATTTCATTTTTTTTTTTTTTTACTAATATTGCTATTTTCTGAAGTATCCCTCCCAAAAGTACACAACAGCTAAGTTTTTCCCCATAATCTTGATAATTGTTCCTTTTGTTCTTCTAAAACTCTTATCTTCCAAACAGTAACATCTGCACCATCTTTACAATATAATTCATTTGCTAGTAAACTTGCAATAGGTTCATAGGTGTGTACTAGGCTAATGGCCCTGGGGCCTTTGCAAGCCTAGCCATAGGATTACCCTGGCATAATGCCACCCGACCTTAGTTCCCAGTGCCTCTGTCGGGATAGAGCCACTGGAGTTATCCCTGGGATGAATTTTCTGTTTCCCATCCACTCATCAAGATTTCTCTTGAAGAGGGTCAGCGAGGTGCTCTGCTTGACATGTATGGGAAGCCTGTTCCATAGCATGGGCAAGTCTCTAGGTTATGAACCTGTCCCTCCATCATGTTCTTTAATTGTGGTAATGAGTTTGAGGTCTTTGTAGCATGTGGTGCAGAGGGATTGGGATTTCTTTAGATGTAGCATTTCTAACAGAGCTGGGTCAGACATGGCTTTGCAAGTCAAGCAGAGATTGCCTCTAAGTAGATGATATGAGACAGATAATAGTTGGAGTGTTTTGAGTCTGTCCATATAGGACAAGTGTTTAAGGCCTAGGATCCTCTTTCTGAGGTACTTTTGCAGCCTCTCCAGTTGTTGCAGGTGTCTAGTGAGGTACATGCCAAATGGGGCATTGTACTCTATGATTGGCCTAATGAGAGAAGAGTAGAGGGGATCTCTTTCTTCCTGGATGCAAAACCCTTAGTAATGAGATGTGCTACATAGAAGGACTTTCTGAACACAGTGGCAATGTGGTTATCAAAAGAGAGGTTGCTGTCAACTTGTGTTCCCAGATCTCTTATAATGCCTTCTGTATTCAGTGGACTACCATCAATGTGGTAATTCATGGGAACCGGGTTTTTCCCAAAGGGGATGACGACACAGTTTTTGGCATTGAGCGTAAGGCCATAGTTCTGACACCAGTCGTTGGTCTCAGTGAGGCCATTCTGTAGGATGTCAACATCACTTGGGGACTTAATAAGAGCTCCCAACTTGCAATCAATCATCTGCGAACTTTGAAAGCCAGAGTCCCTTCATGTTGGCCTGGACTTCAGAGAAGTAGATACCAAACAGAAGAGGACCCAGGACCAAACCCTGTGGGACTCCACTCGTGACTGTTTGACTTGGAGTCCGCTACTTTCACACTGTGGGTTCTATCTGTGAGCAAGTTTGCAACCCACCTAGTGATATAGGGGTTGTTGCCAAGCTTAGTGAGTTTTTCTATGATTCCTCAGTGGGGAATGGTATCAACAGCCTTGGCCAGATCAAGGTAGGCTGTATGAACCACCTTGCCTTCATCCACAGCTCTGGTGACTGACTCAAAGAAGTCGACCAAGTTGTGCAGGCACGATCTACCCTTCACAAAACCAAACTGTGTGGGATCCAGAGTTTGGAGATTCCCTATATACTTGTTTATTAGGTCCATGATGATGCATTCCATAGCTTTGCATATCAGACTCATCAGGCTAATGGGGCGATAGGTCCCAGGGTCTGTAGTCGCACCTCCTTTGTGGAGAGGGATGACTGTAGCAGTGTGGCATTCGGTAGGGACAAAGCCTGAGGTGAGGCTGTGATTGAACAGGGTACACAGGTGACATGCCAGTTCACTCTAGTTCATGTAGAATACAACCAGGGATATTATCAGGTCCCATAGAAGCTGTATTCTTGGCCTTGGACAGTGCTGTTTTCACCTGTGTAGCAGTAATACTGGGTGCTTGGCAATCTGCTGGTATTGTGATTGGTCCTTTGGAGGGGGGTAAAGTTGGCACTGAATCTGTCGGCCAGTATACTGGCAATATCTGTTGGCTCGTATAGGAGGTACCATTGTGCAGTAGCTCAGAGCAAATCTGGATATTGCCATGGAGATTCTTTACGTAACTGTAGAAAGCCTTGTGGTTGTCTTTACTGTCTGCTGCAATTCTGTTTTCATAGCTAGCTTTAGACTATTTGATGAGGGATCTCAACTTTTTGTTGAGGCTGATAAGGGAGCTTTTCCAGTCTTGGGACTTCACCTTATTCCACATCAGTTTCCTCCTCCTGTTGTAGAGTTTGTTTATGGCAGGGGACCACCAGATTAGCTTTCTTTTTTTGGAGGAGAACGTCTTGGTTATATTGGGTATGGTGAGATCCATGCATTTATGTACGTGTTCGTACATTGCATTGGTGTATGATTCTGCGGTAATGCAACTACTCTCCATTTGCATGGGTGCCGTAAAGTTGGCCACATCTGCTTTTAGGAACCCAGAGAAGTGTTTCATGGTGGTTACCTTTGCTGGGGAGGGGGTGGATTTCCAAGGTGATTAGTTTGTGGTCTGATTTAACCAGGGAGGAGCTGACTATTTGTGTACAGCAATGGTCACCCATGTTAGTAATGACCAGGTCGAGGATGTTGCTGCCTCTAGAGGGGTAAGAACAAACTGGTCCAGGGCATTGGAATTAATGAATTCCAGGAAACGTTGGGCAAGTGTATTGGTACATGAGTAGTTTACCCAGTTAATGGAGGAGTAGTTGAAGTCGCCTAGTAAGAGAGTGTTAGGTTGGACCCTAATATTCTCCAGGGTGCTTAGGAACATGGAGTGCGAGTCTTGGGACATGGTTGGGGACCTATAGCAGGCTATGACCTGAATCGTTGTCTTACCCAATGTTAGTTGCACCTGAAGTGACTCTGATGCATTATGTTGGGTTACCAGTCTGGAGGTGTGCGCATCCTTTGAGTATGGAAACACCACTGCCTTTGGAGCTTTGGTCCAAGTTTTGGGGCCAAAAGGTGTGGAATGAGTTATGGCCTGGTAGTGCAGGGGTGCTTTCTGCTGCCTTAAACCAGGTCTCTGTTGCAGCACAAATGTTGATGTTCTCCATTTTAAGGGGTGCCACGAGTGAGTGCATTTTGAGAATTAGACTTCTAGCATTGAGCAACATGATCCTCAGGTTGCAGTTGTTTGTAGCTGTTACGGTGGTAATTTGCTCTTTGGAAGACTGCCTAAAAAATGCACTACAGCGGTGGCAAGAGCCTTGGCCAGTATCTGGAAGCCAAGGGGGTGACGGATGCAAGCCATCTGTGGCAAAGCATCGAGGTCTGTCAATCATGTCATCCCAGGCAGACAGATACTGGATCCACTTAGAATGACACCAGAAACTTAGCCAATTGTTGAAATCAGTCATTTTCTTCTTGTACTGTGGTATCATTCTGGGTGATGGTAGGATGCTGCTCAGGGCTAGGGTCTTACCCACCTGGGCTACGTAATCCGAGAGTTCCTCCATGTCTCTCTTCATGTAGTCCAGGGATGTACGTCTCTGTTCATTCACACCCACATGTACAATGACAGTCATATTTGTACCTGTTGTTGAGGGACCTGAGTGCGTGTGTTATGTGATGGATCCTGGCACCTGACAGGCAGCTGACTGTTACTTTCTCCTTATTTAACCTAGTGAGTGGGATATCAGTGTGCCACACTATTGAGTCACTATGACTAGTGTGTTAGGTATGCTGTTTTGCCTTTGGGGCTTTGGTTGAGTGGCACACTGTTATGTGTCTCGTGATTACTGTTGTGTTTTGGCGGTCAAGTGCGTTTCTGCCTTGGAGGTCTCTGCTGCTCGGGTAGATTTTTATTGAGAGCCACCGCGAAGGTGGGTGTGTGGTTTGTGTTTTTATGTGAAGGCAGTGTTGGTGTGTGTTCTGGAGGGCTGTGTGTTCCAGGTTGTGTGGTACAAGTGTTGACCTTCTCCTCTTGACCAGCTATTCCGGTCTTGGCTGGAGAGTGCGTAGCTTCCAATTTGGATGTATAAGTGCTTCTCTCACAAGTCTGAGTGTTGGAAGGTAGGAGGAGTGGGCTGTCGGTGTACATGAGGCAGTTGCTACATTGCCTTAGTATGCCCAACTTCATCAGGTTAATAGGAGAAAGCACGGGAAACTGACCTTTAGACATGCCTGGAAGGGTGGGCAGCAAGTCTGTATCTGGACTAGACTAGTTACAGGAAAGACGGGAGACAAGTGCAAACGTGGGCTTTTAAATCAGAACTTTGAGAGAGATGGAAAAACTGCCCAAATGGCCAGTAAATACAATTTATGGGCCAGGAACCACTCCTATTGTGGTAGATAGGCTACCTAGTGCTTACCACTCCCACTGATAAGCTAGAAGGCTTCCATCTAACACAAAAAGGCTTGGGGGCTCAGAAGCTTACAAACGGCCCTGGATACAGCAAATCTGTATCTGGATTAGACTAGTTACAGGAAAGGGGGGAAACCAGCTTAGAATTTTTTTTTTTTAAGTAAAGTGGTAAAGGAGAAAGCTGGAGCAGAAGATAATTCAAGATTAAAAATCTAAGTGGGTTGGCCTTCACAAATGTTCTCTCTCTATTCGATAGAAAGAACTAATGACACTAGACTGGGAGGAGCGTCCCAGATCAAATATGAGCAGGCAACTGCAAAGCCAACAAGTGTAAGAACAAGACAACATTTGGGGGTGGGGGGTGGACACTTGTACAGCTACTAGCTGTAGCCACTAAATGAAAGTTTTAAACAGATAAAGGAGCAAGGAGACTGTAGAGAATCCTTATAACTGCAAATAAATCAGTTATATAATACTTTACTAGAACAGAGAAACCTGAGAAAAGCACGGATAGAGCACTCAAACAGAAAATACAACACTCAGTATGAAAAAGCAGTTTACAGTTAATTCAGTAAACATGCAGTTATAGTAATTAACAGTAAAAAAAAAAAAAGCTTTATAACAGTGCAAAATGTAGTAGATTAACTGTGTAGCACAATTATAAGTACTGCAGAAGTGCAATTCAATGAAATAAGTGTAAGAAATAGCTTATTCTGCTCTTTGAATCTTAAGGAATTTCTGCTTAGTCCCAGTAATGAATCACTATCCACAGCCTTGTAAATATATTTCTTAATACCGTTAACATTAACTGCAACTATATTTACATTGAGCTTTTCTTTCATTTTCACTTGTTTACATCATCTGCATCTTTATTTCCTGTAGAAGCTGCATCATCTTATTCCAACACATTTTCTGCTCTTTATCATTGTTTTGTATTACAGCATAATTAGTGTTTCAGTATTGCACAAACTCTGACCCTCACCAACATTTCCACAGCATTATTTTCTCCTGCAACATTTTGAACGTTTCTATAATTTGTGAAGTTAATGCTAGCATTTGTGCTTACACTGTTTGCCATCGCATTCTCTCCCTTGTTCACATTTTCTGTGCTTTCTGCAAATCACTTCATGTTGTAATAACTGACAACCAAAACAGCAAATGGCCTTCCTAATGACATTTTCACACAATTTTACAGTCTTTTAGGAGTGTCCTCATTCCCCTGCATCTCCTCTTTGTGCAGTCTTGTGTTAAATGCAAGGTTCACACACGAAACACCATTTTGGTTGTTCCCAATATACAAGCATTCCTTTTCCCCCCAATTATAGATAATCACACTTAACACAAACGTCCTGTAACCCGTGTTTCATCTTTCTTTCATCCAATTATCTTTTTCTACATAATGATCTCTGTGACGGTGCTCAACAACTAAAATTTTTTATTCAAGTTCTGTAATGTCAGCAGTTGTAAACTGTATTGCCAGGTTCATTTTAAGTTGCACATTTAAATTGTTAAACACAACCACTGCCCTTCCATGGAGAAGATGAGTTCTTTTTGTTCATGGTGACCAACCTTTTTCCTAAATTAAACGTCAGTACACAAAATAATTCTGTATTCATAAATAAATGTTCACACATCATTAATGGTATACTCAAGTGGTGTTATCACTGTCTCCCGATATTATCCCTTTGTTTAGGCAAACCATTTTTACTTTGTTTGCACAAGTTCTGTACCTTTTGTTTATGATCCGTACAGCCCTTCTGTTGTACATGCTGCTGCCATTTAAGCACTGGTCGGCTGCTTTCTCTGACTTCTGGAAGAGATCACTTTCATGTTGACGACTTAGCTGTGCAGTCCCACCCTGTATTGTTGCCAATAAAGAAGCTTCATTGTTTTCAGTCAAACTGTGCAGCAAATTGGTAGAAACAGACCTCGGAGACATCTCCTCTTGCACAGCACATCACTCAGTGACCTCCAGGCAAGACACAGCCAAACCATTGGTCAGTTATTTCCATTCCCTCAGTCTTAATAAAACATCATCCAGACCACCTTCTACTACTGCTACCACTATTTTCAGGTTTTGTTAAGTAGCAATACTGAACCTGATACTCTTGTCTTTCACTTGAGCTGCTGCTTATGTCTGCCTTATTGAATTTTCTGATTCTGTTATCTGGGTGCCGTCTTTTGAAAAGAATATGGAATTTCCACAGTGCCCTGGACAAATTTCATCTGAGCAGTATGAACAGTACCTTGGGTATCCCCTGAAAATAAAAAGAGATCTAGTGAGCATAATCCAGCCAACAGAATATAAAATACAGACTCTGTCACCAAGATAACTGGGTTGGGGGAGATCAGAGAGACGAAGCCTAGTGACTGCAGAATTAGTCCCTGATGTGATCCTTGAAATGGTGGGTCAAGCAATGACTTAAGTGCTTATTATAGTATTTACCCGGCATGTTTGACCTCTATAGAGGGACTGTCAGTGAGGTAAGTAGGAAGTCGAAGGGGGTTGAAGATTAAGTGCAAGGAACTGGGATTTACAGTGGCAATTTCACCACTGACTTTATTTCACAGATGTGGCTACTTCTAGTTACAGGAAGTGGAGTGGGTCTGTAGCAGCAGGACAAGTAATGACAGAATAGCTTTTCATGGTCTTCAACAAGTCAAAACAGTTGTGCCTTATTTTTTAAATGAAATGCATAAAAGTTTGATATCCGCTTGCTGCAGCAAATACCTACAAATAATACAGTAACCCCCTCACCATCTCTTAAGATTGCTAATAAATTACATTAAGTTGCTGAAAGGCATATATCATCTGACTAACACCATAGAAAATTATACTGGCTGTAATAATCTGCCTCAAACCTAAATTGTTTAATTTTAAGATTTCAGACCATTTTTTTTTCAGAAAATAGTAATTTCAAATCAAGATGATAGCTTTGAACTGTCATATCAGTCTTGTTCTGATGCTGAATGAGAAAATGCTGTTAATCTAATGTTGCAGAGTTTCATGAATATAATTAATATCCCAGACAGGTTTAGACAGGACCAATAACAAAAATAAATACAAATAGAACAAAATGATAGCATACACCATCTTGAGGACGGAATAAAAATAACACCATTCCTGAAATGTATATAAGCTATTTAAAGTCACCTACTATATTAGCTGTAATATCACACTAATTAAATGCACTCCAAAGTACATCAGCACTGTTCATTAGCATTAACGATTCATTCCAGGTTACTAAATCACTCTCCCAGTTGTTTGTGCCATTCTAAAAATAACTCCTCTCCAAGGACCAAACTAGTAAGAGTTTGTTAAGCTGTAATTTCATTTGAGCAAATTGTGTGGTTTGTGGTTATTATGTGCACTAATAGAACAGGTTCCTGTGTTGTTGGGAAGCTCAAAATTAGCAGCAGTAAATAGGGGAAGCCCCAGTTATGTCAGGGCTTCAGTAGAATTCTGCATTTCAGAAGCACTAAACTTGGGCTTGATGGCAATAGAATAGGTTCACTTTTTTATTCTTGTAGCCCTTTTTGTTTAATAATCAGCTTTCTTGGGCAGAACTGTTTCCTTTGCTAATGTAATGACTTGTTTTACAAAATCATTATAGCAGATGGATGAACTGCGGTGGTGGTACTGCCTCACAGTAAGACGTCGTCCTGTTCGATTCTCAGCTAAAGCGTCTTCTGTGTGGAGACGTGTGAATGGGCGTACCTTCGTTGAAGGTTGTACGTCAGGGCTGGCAACTCGGTACGTAAAAATCTACTGCCAATCATTAGCGGACCGGAGTTCCGCTGTGGAGACCCCTAACCAGGAAAAGCCGAAACATACAACAACAACATTATAGCAGATGGATAGTTGATTACCTTTTCTGGTGAGCTAGGTACATAAAATTTGTTTCTACAGTATTGATTTGCCAGATGACTTGGTGTTGTGCAGTGGGAATGCTTGGCAGGCTCTCTAGGTCATGGACCATATGTCCAGGCAATGATGAAGTATATTAAAAGGCATGTGGGCGCTTACCTGCAGGCATGCTTGAGTGGATGTGGGTGTGCTGC
Organism: Protopterus annectens; assembly: GCF_019279795.1. Classification (NCBI taxonomy): domain Eukaryota; kingdom Metazoa; phylum Chordata; order Ceratodontiformes; family Protopteridae; genus Protopterus; species Protopterus annectens. Next base: position 228,210,422 of record NC_056735.1, on the reverse strand, counting down.
ACAAGGACCTAGGAAGAAATATGCCTAGTCTTACTACGCAGGTATTCCTTTTACTTCAAGTATGCATTTCTGTGGAAGGAAGCTGTTCAGATAAGGTGGCTACCTAGGCTGAGGTAATGTTTGTGTATTCTGTCACTGATACAGATTTTGACAGTGTTTATCTTATACAAAAACTACTCTTGGCTTTCAGCAAACCATAAGAGAATATTTTGTTGCTAGTTGGTTCTAAATCCTTTATCTTTGTTGACAACTTAGCCCAACTTAAGTCTTTTTTCCCTTTTGTACTTTCAGTGTTATATGACTGTATTATTATAATCAAAATACTCTAGAAGGCTTAATCCAGCTGTTCATTGCTAGCTTGTCTGACATGTATGTATAAATGGCTGTGGTTAGATATGTAAATAAGGTTTGTTGAGATTGATTTTTTTTCTGTTCTGTAAGACTGACTATATGTGCTTGGATGCAAGGTGCCATTGTCCAAGTGTAATCTAGATGTGTAGATATGCCTCCTATGTTTCAGACCTGTCTGAGTGAAAAAGATTGCCTTTTAAAGTACCATTACCCGAGTATGATCTGCAGGTACACATAGCTTATATTTCCTGATGAATCTAACTTGTTCATTGGGTGCCGTTAGACCTAGCTGTAAATTGTTTATGGAAATGTATGGAGTTTAATGTATGAAACAAATGCAACCTAACCCTTGCATATCCTGTGTATAATATGATGTATCTCTTGGAACTTTTCCTGTAGGCTCTTTTGAAAGTCAGTTATGTGTAGCAGGAAGTTTGCAAATCGTACAATAGTAACTCACCCTCCTGTACCTGTCACCACGCTACCTATTACACACCCAGCTATTCTACAGTATAGTAGTTCCTCCTAACCCAGATTTACTTTCTCCCAAACACTAGCACTGAGATCTCTCATTAGTATTTTCTAGTCTTTCTCTACTCAAACCTTATTGTATCTCTTCAACTACTACTAGTCTTCCCACCCCATCTCCCACTACTGCTTAACTCTTTCTCTGTATATTCTTGACCCTCCTACACTTTTCTTCCCTTCCCTCAACCCCGTTCCCTTCTAGTACTTACTGTTTCTCTCCCTCTACTAACTTGGTCCAACAATATTAATGGAAACTCAAGGACTTTCACTTGTATAGCATCATGTTACCTTGTACTCGACTTTTATGCCCAATATGTATGTATTTGCATTTGTAAGTTACATTTTATCTCTGCTGATTTTTTTATGTATGATAGTGTCTCATAATTGTATATAATTATAGTACCTTGTGCTTGATTTCTTTTATACCTAAAATTTATGTATTCACTAATTTGAAATTCTGTACTTGTTCTTTTATGTGGAGCTTTTCTCTTCGGGTCTCCACTAAAAATGGGCCACCAGCCCAGTGGACTAACCCCGTTAACAAAAGACAAATAAGTAAAAAATATCACACTTCATTAAGTAGCTTGTGGACAAAATTAGCACCAGCAGCAATGTATTAATACTGTCTTATTCCCAAGAGCATAAATTCACTTCAGATGCATTTAGTAAGGTGAAAGCTCCAAAAATGATTTGACTTAGTAAAGCAAAAAATGGCAACGGACTGTATAAATCTCCAACACAATTTATTGTTAGCGCTTTCGTTCAAGACAATAGATGAACTTCTTCAGACTGAAGAAGTTCATCTATTGTCTTGAGAAGAAGGTCATCTATTGTCTTGAACGAAAGCGCTAACAATAAACTGTTTTGGATATTTATACAGTCCGTTGCCATTTTTTGTTTTAGTAAGGTGTAAGCTAACAAATCTTAAAATGAGCATAGGATAATTCAATGTTGAAACTGCTTGAATGGAGGATCTTAGTTTAGCAGAGACCAATCATTCACCAGTCCATTTATCCATCCACCCAAACATCCATAACACCTTTTCCTATTTTTATACACGAGGTTGGGGTCTCACTTCAACAGTGACAATCATCTAGAGCCAATGTGTACACTTCTGGGTGGTTATCCCTTGTTTAGTTGTTCTTCCATACCACACATACATATGCGCACTTGTTGCCAATTTGGAGTGTCCAGTCCACTTACTGCATTTGTTAGAATGTGAGGTGACAGTACTACCTGCTGCTTCACTGTGCTGCCCCTAAGCAGAGACAAGTCAGGCAGCTGCTTATAAAAGGAGTTAGAATTTTAATGTTGATTGTGTTAGCAAACATACTTGTAGGCTTGAGAACCCAGAATAGCATAGCTCTAAGATGCTTCAAACGTTGTGACAATTGTCTTAGGAAAACAAATGTGTATGTACTTGAGCTGATGTTTTAGAAAAGCTTTGGTATAGATCTAAATATACTTAAGTAGTTAAAAATGATCACAAGGATGGACAAGACTGGGGAATGGCAGACTGCCCGGGGATGTTCTCAGTGCATTTGGAAGGTCTGTTGTTCCCCAGTCACACCCACTCTGTAGGTTATTATTATGGATAGAAAATGAACTATCTCTTGTTTTGCATTTAATTGTTGGTACGTAATTACTTTTTATGTCTTTGATGTAATATAGTTCCCACACCAGATGTTTGGAAATTGGTATAGGAAATGCAATTTATTTTTTGGAGGACGTATTTTAGACCGAAAGTGTAAGGGTTGTATATATAGTTATGTTTATAACACTTCTGTTTGTTAATTTTGTTGTGGGTGTTATATTTTGTTGTCAAAAAGTTTGTCCTTGTCTTTGACATAATGGTATAGGCCTTTACCTCATAGACACGAGCTACAGAGTTTGATGCTGACCTTGGGTTATTGGCTAGGCATAAAATGACACTTCAGGGCAGTTAGCTTAGTGTGAACATGCAGAAAAAAAATGTTTAATTTATAAGAGAGTTAAATATGATTGTCATATGAGAGATTAATAGACTACTTGGATTTACATTTAATCACTGTATATCCAAGAACACTATTTTTTTTTTGCTTTAAGGTATATGGGTTTGTGTTCGTTTCAATTCTTATTTGAGCTATAGTTCCATACTTAAGTTTTGTAACCTGAGTAGAGTGAATGACTTGCATGATTGACAGATTTGATAATGGAAAGTAGAATTTTTTTTATTGAGATCTTTAGAGGCCTGTGTGGAATATAGGGCAATATTCATAGAAGTTGCTCTTAGGCAAAGCAGGAAGTTGTACTGGTTATGGTTATGAGGCATAATTTCTAGACATTAGCTGTGTTTAAATAGAGCACTTAGAACATAATTTGAAAGAACTTCTACAAATTGGCACCAATGATATGTAAATGAGCACTGCATGCAAGACTATCTTCTGTAAGTATGGCATCTTTCCAGAATCTGAGATTCATAATTGCTTTTTTATCACTTTGGTATTGTGTGCATAAGCCTTATGAAAAGTAAAATTAGTTTTTTGTCTACTTTGCAATCCAGAGCGTTGCTTGCTGTAGCTTGTAGCAACTAGCCTGCCTGCCTCCCATTGTGACACAGCTGTCATGGATAGTAGTCTAAGTACAACATAGTAAAATCAACTATCCACTTACCTTCCACACTGCATTGCTTTGAGAGTACCAGTGTAGAATCTTCACAGCATCACTGTGTGGAAGACCCACCCCTGGTGCTGCTACAGGCAATTACATTCTGCCTAGCTTTTGCCCTTATTAAATAAACTACGCCTATACAAAGATTCCCCTTTATTGACTGTCTAGGGCCTAGTATATAAAGACTTTTTGTTATGAAAAATAAGAAAGTGCTCCTCTTTCTTGACCCTGTGCTAGGATTTTTTTAAAGACCATTGGTATGATTTTTAAAGCTGAAAGGTTGAGAGAGGGGATGCTTAATTCATTGTCTTAGCTTTCTCCCCCTGCTTACCCCTCACCCCACTTAGCCAAATAGGCATTTGCTATATGTCCTCCGAGCATTCATAAGGATGTGATTCTCCTCCAGACTAATATTTCCTTGTCTGTGTCTTAATTCCGTTCTGCTTTTTCGCAATGTAACCAGGAATCACATCTTGTGACAAAATTGACAGAGACATCTAATACTCACAGTAAATCATTAATCAGATTTAGTAGGTCTGCAGTAAATGTAGTCCGTGATTGTCACAGTCTTATGAAGAAGAGAGATGGTGAAAGAAGAACATTTTGCTGCAGTAATTATGACTACTTACTATCCATACTGCCTGGGTTGTGTTTTCTCTGCTGCTGTAATGACGTGCATAGCTGTATGTTAGCTTTGAGGGTATGATAGGGAGGAGGTTAATGTATATAATTCTTTGTCACCTTATATTTACTGTTGACCTCAAGCTAAACACCAAAAAGTGTATAGTCATCCCCTTTGGCAAATACAAAGTGCCCACAAATTACCACATATGTGGTAATCCATTAAGTACAGAAGAAGTAATTAGGACCTGGGGACCCAAGTTGATAGCAATCTCTCATTTGACAACCACGTGGCCAAAGTGGTTAGAAAAACATTTTATATAGACCACCTAATCATGAAGGGATTCACATCTAGATCAGGGGAGGTCATCGTGCCTCTTTACTTATCCCTCATCAGGCCCATAATTGAGTACAATGCCCCTTTTGGGATGTACCTTACCAGACACCTGCAGCAACTGGAAAGACCCCAAAAGTACCTCCCCAAGAGGATCAAAGGGTTCAAACAGATGCCATATGCTGCCCGGTTAAAGAAACTGCAGCTCTACTCAGTGGCATACCGCCTGCTCAGAGGCGATCTGTGCCTGACGTATAAAGCCATGTCCAACCCGGAATTAATGGACATGCTGCACCTCAGAAAATCCAAATCCCATCGAGCTACGCGCTCGAGAGACGTGAACCTCAGCACTGAAATAAATAGGACATGCTGGAGGGACAGACTCATAACCCAGAGGCTCCCTTCACTCTGGAATAAAATCCCAGTCCAGGTTAGGCAGAGTCCCTCATTGACTCTCTTCAAGAGGAATCTTGATGAGTGGATGGGAGATCGTAGGTTTACCCAGGGTATCACTTCTGTGTCACTGTTAGACAGAGGCACAGTATACTAACCTCGAAAAAGGGCATAGCAAAATTAATTTAAAATGGGTGGCGAAAGCCAAACACACTCTGGCTAGGCTTATAAATGGCCTAGGGCAGATAGCCTAGTATGAACCTATGAACCTGTTGTTTCCCCATTGAAATTGACAATAGTCAGCATTAATCCCATGCAGGCAGCACTGAAAAAAGGTATTTCTCATGTTCTAAATCATGTCATTTCTACACTGTGAAAATAGTAACATGTTTCAGGTCTTACCAGTAAGTAAGTAAGTTACTTAACCAGACCTTGTTCTAGGGAAATTGGGATAGGCTCATCAGTGGTGTTCTTGATCGTATACCTAGTAAACTACTTATGAATCTGTTTGTTTGTGTCTTTCGGCTTTTCCCGGTCAGGGGTCACCACAGCGGAACTCCGGTCCGCTAATGATTGGTAGTTGATTTTTACGTGCCGAGTTACTAGCCCTGACGCACAACCTTCAACGAAGGTATGCCCATTCATGCATGTCTCCACGCAGAAGACGCTTTAGCTGAGAATCGAACCAGACAGCATCTTACTGTGAGGCAACAGTGCTACCGCAGCACCACCACCGCGGGTAAACTACTTATGAATCTGTACATAATAAAAATAACACATGCTAGTTGCCCTGGTTAGAACCATTGCACTTAGACACAGAAAAGGTTGTAATTTTCCTTTTTTTGATATCCGACTTAAAGGAAGTCTGCCCAATATATGAATGGTGCTGAGTATAGATAGATACTGTGACTCGATAAACTGTATGATGGATATTTGGGTCTTCTGTAAATTTTCTCAGCTCTTGTGTGGGGATTCGGATTGCCTAATCAGTGGCAAGGCACATGGCAGATTTTAAGAGATTCCGTGGCATGCGGCCATGACTCTCAACTTTGTTCAAGATTCAGGGAAAAAGCCTAAAGCATAATGGGGGACAAAGGTTAAAATCTGAGTTAGTTTTAAGTATTACACTAATTCAAATTAAAAAGTTTAAAAGAACTACATGATGTTCTTCGTGTTTCACTGTTGCAATCATTACATTTGGGTAATCTGCTGGCAGGTTGCCCTCAGTCGGCCTGAATAACAAAGTCTTGGGTCCTGCGTCGGTTGCTGTCTCCTCTTCCATGAAGTCAGGTTGTCAGGGGTATAAAACATGCAGCCGACGCCATTTTATTCAGTCTTTCTTTCTGAGCAGTGCCCGAAGCAGAAGCAGTTTGCAACTGCCGGTTGGCCGACTTCTGAAATTTTCATATTCGAGTTTCAGAACCGAAGTCTTCAAACTAAAGCTAAGCACCCCGTTGGGGAAACTTTTTCTTGCTCCTTACCGATGTCAGTAAAAGTTAATAATGGCATTACTTGTGGGAAGCAAATACCTCATAAGGATTTTCATTTGTACTGTATCCCTTGCCTAGGCCGTGTTCACAACATGCCTTGCTGTCTGTTTTGTGCTAGATTTAACCAACGCACTATTAAGTGTCGGTATATTTTTGCTTCTAAATATTTTGGCTCAAGATTTAACTATCCTGAAATGTCGTAGGTTAGCAATCCGACTACCGGAGTTCACAAAAAACGCAAGGAAAAAGACAGAGATAGACCATTGAGGTCCAAAACCGACGACAAAGCTTCTCTTAAGTCAGTTGCCGGTTTGACTGTACTCAGTGAGGCGCTTTTGCAGCCCCTGATACCCGCTCCTTTTGAGTCGCAGCCCTCTACCGAGACCCATTCGGAGTCCGGTATGCCGCAAGATTCTCAGAGTATTGAACCCGCGGATGTCTCTCCCTTGGATGGGTCTGGAGCCGCTGAGCAGGCACCGGCTTCTGAGGGTGTTTTCAGGCCTCAACATTTTTATATTAAACTGATGCCAGCAACAAAAGCAAGGTCAAAAACAACTTCTATGTCTAAAAAAAACGACACATGAGCCATGTGGTTAGGCCCTTGTGCCTAAAAAACAGATGATCAAAATGGCTGAGGATTTAATTACCTTGATCAGGGGTTCCCAACCTCCCCCCTGCTAACAGGGTTAGGCAAGACACTGATTATGAATCTTCAGATCAGGTTTCCATTTCTTCTGCTTCTGATCAGGAATTTTCTATTCCACCCTATGATGATTCTGATGCAGAGGAATCCATCCCATCTGCATCTCCTCCTGAGGATTACTCTCTTGGAGAGACTTTGCATGCTTTAAGGGAACATTTTCACTGGGAGAGTCAGGACTTCTCTGAATCAAAAAAGAGGCTTAGGGATTTTCTTCTTCCTCAGCATAGGCCTTTGGCAATACCTACTGTATTAGACATTGTTGATGTGTTTTCTGAATCAAGCATGGCTCCCGATTCCCTGCCTCCGGCTCCTAGTAAACCAGACAGATATTACAGGGTTCCTGACTCCCACAAATTTATTTTCAAAAATCCTGCTGCTGATCCTGAAACCATTTCTCAGGGTCCCAAGGGTGTTAAGGCTTCTACAACCAAAAATCCTACCCCTTCTTGTAGAGATTCCATGACGCAGGATAGATGGGGTAAGAAGGTTTATACGTCTGCAACCTTGGCAATCGGGGCTTTAACCTGCCAGTTTCATATGCTTAATTATCAACAGCATGTTATGGGCTTACTGAAACAGAAGATTATGTTGATTTTTGATTGTGTGTAAAATAAAGTTACAGGATTTATTACATTCAGCAGAACAGGTTGGAAAGCATACTTTGCAATGTGGTTTTGATTCCTTGGAGGCCTCTTGTAGGGCCGCCGTTACTGGATCTGTGATTAGAAAGCATGCATGGCTCAAGGAGCAAAATCTGCCCGATCATATTAAAGCTAAATTGTTGGATGCCCCTTTGCAGCATGATACTCTGTTTGGTAATAAGGCAGAAGAGGTTTTAAAGAAAATGGAAGACAAAGCTAAATCCATGCAAACTGTAAAAGATTTCTTGCAAGTGCAGCCACCCAGGTTCAGTAGGCACTGGCCTACTAAAAATTGGTCCTTTCCTGTGTCCAACAGAGCCACTCAGGGCAAACTCAGGCACTCAAAAGGCTCCAAATATCAATCACAGGGTTCTTACAAGTCAAAGCAATGGGGTGTCATCACCTCCAAATCTGCAGGAAACAAAGCACAACCCTACAATAAGCAGTCTCAATGACTTTCCAATACCATCTCCAAGCACTTGTCTTTTGACAGCCCCCTTGGGGGGAAACTAGCACTTCATGCACAAAGTTGCCAGTTAATTACCCAGGACAAGTGGGTATTTAACATAGTATCCCAGGGGTACAGATTTAATTTCCATACTTTGCCAATTCCAAACAGATGGCTGGATCTGCCACCAAACCAGTGGGCAGGGGCCCAGAAACAAGTCATGTCCCTCAAGGATATGAGGGCTATTCAACCAGTACCAGAAAGAGAAAAATGACAATGTTTTTATTCAAGACTTTTCCTGGTACCCAGAAAAGACAATTCATGGCATCCAATACTGGATTTATCAATTTTGAACACGTTCCTTGACATTCCAAAATTCAGAATGATGACTTTACAACAGCTGCTGCCTATGCTAGGCAAGAATGCTTTGTTAGTAACCTGCATATCCCAATAAGGGAATCATGCAGAAGATACCTCCGCTTCAAAACAGGTTTTTGCATTACCAATTCTCTGCACTGCCCTTTGGCTTATCTACTGCGCCCAGGGTCTTTACAAAGTGTCTGGCACCAGTAATTGCATTCTGCAGACAAAGAAACATTCAAATTTATCTTTATCTGGACGATTGTCTCATTCAAGCAGAGGACAAGGAGACACTTCTTCAACATCTGGCGTTTGTAAAAAGGCTTCTAGCATGCCTAGGGTACACCATAAACGAAAATAAATCACAACTGGTACCCTGTCAAATAATTACATTCCTGGGTGCAAGCTTGAATACAACTGCCCAGATGGCTTACCTCATGCCAGACAAAGGCAACTGACAACATACTTCAAACAAATGGCAACAAAAACCCAGTTATCTGCAAGACAAATTCTGCAGGCTTTGGGGTTCATGGCATCCTGCATTCTACTAATGCCATATGCGAGACTGCATATGAGGAAACTTCAATGGTACCTAAAAAGTTTATGGAGTCAACATTGTCATAGCCTGGAAACAATGATTCCTCTCATTCCCAGCCTACAACAGGAGTTTCTTTGGTGGGCAGAGACATGTCACCAAAACAAGGGACTGTCATTCATTCTACCCCCTGCCACCCAAACCCTAACTACAGACGCATCAGACTATGCTTGGGGGGGGGGGGGGCACCTGACAGGGAGATGCAGTCAGGGCAAATGGAGCCCAAACTAAATGCATCTGCATATCAACCAGAAAGAAATGCTAGCTGTTCAGAATGCTCAGACACCCTTCAAAGACTTATTTCATCCAGGACAACTACTGATAAAGACGGACAACACCACAGTTATGTGGTACATAAACAAGCAGGGGGGTACACATTCCTACCCCCTTTGCAGACTAGCTATGACCTTGTGGAACACAGCCTTGACTTACCAAATACATATTCAAGCTCCGTTCCTGCCAGGAAAGCTAAATACTGTGGCAGACGACCTAAGCAGAAATCTTATAGACCCGCGCAAATGGAAACTGGATCCACAAATTTTCAGCATGTTAACACAGAAATGGGGGAGCCCAGACATAGATCTATTTGCCTGTCCCCAAAATTATCAGTTGGACAAATTCTGCAAAAGAACTCATCACAAAAAAGCATGGAAAGTGGATGCTCTATCCTTCAGCTGGAAAAACCTATCAGTCTATGCCTTTCCCCCTCTGCTTCTACTCTCCAAGGTCTTACTAAGTCAGACAGGAAAAAACAAAAATGATCCTAATTGCTCCGGACTGGCCTCGCCAGCACTGGTACCCGCTTCTAAGGAATATGTCACACCTTCCACCATGGTACTTGGCTCGAATACCTCATCTACTGTCTCAGCAGAACTATCAAATTCTGCACACTCCGCTACAAACTCTGAATCTCGCAGCATGGCTAATCAACTAATTATTCAAACCACACCTCTCAGTAAATCTGTGATGGATGTCATTTTGGAAGCCAGAAGGCCTAATACTAGAAAATCTTATGCTGATAAGTGGAAGAGATTCTGTGCTTGGAACCATGCACAAGGAATGGACACAGCAAAGCCCAATATTCCTCAGATTTTACAACACCTCACTGAGATGCTTGACAAGGGCCTATCTTTTTCTTCAATTAAAGTCCATGCCTCTGCCATCTCGGCTCATTACAACACAGAGCCTCCCCTCTTTTCTCATCCACTGCTTAAGCAGTATCTTAGAGGGGCCTAAAACTTAAGGCCTCCCAGGAGAGCACCAACTCCTGCATGGAACCTCAATTTTGTGCTGGAAAAACTCACCCTGCCTCCTTTTGAACCAGCAGCTACTGCGGATATAAATTTTCTATCTTGGAAAACAGCTTTTCTTTTGGCAGTCACTTCAGCAAGAAGGGTTTCAGAACTACAGGCTCTCATGGCAGTGGAGCCTTTCATTATATTTTACCCGGACAGGGTGGCCCTCAGGACCAATCCTTCTTTTATGCCTAAGGTGGTATCCGGTGTGGCTCTTAACCAGACCATTCACCTGCCGACATTTTACCCAAATCCGCAGAACAAGGGAGAGCAGATTCTGCATTCATTGGATGTACACAGACAACTAAGATTCTACTTAAACATGACCAAATCTCTAAGAACGTCTGAGCAACTACTGGTAGCATTTGCTGCGGGATCAGAGGGCAAGGCTATATCAAAGCAGACTATTTCTAAATGGATAAGCCACTGCATTCGTTTCTGCTATTTGCACCATGGTAAACCTGTGCCCAAGGGGATCAGATCGCATTCCACCAGGGCTGCCTCTATTTCAGCAGCTTTTCTCAGAGGGGTCCCAACCAAAGACATTCTAGAAGCTGCTAGTTGCAGCTCTGTTCATACCTTCACAAAGGTCAAATTACCTCTGTTTTCTAAATCCAGGGCAGGCTTTGCCACTGCAGTCCTGCAAGGCCTTATAGCCGCTCCTAATGCTGTTTAGTTCCATCCTCCCATCCATAGCTTTGGGATTCTACCCAAATGTAATGACTGCAACAGTGAAACACGAAGAACATAGTACAGTTGTTTACACTTACCATAAATGTAGATGTTCGAGTGTATTCACTGTTGCAGTCTGGGTTACCCACCCACCATACCCCATTATATACCTTTTCTTTCCTTCACTATACTCAAAAGTCTTTGTGGTGTATTTGCTTTTAGTCGAAGATAAAGTATAGGCTTCCCATTTGGGGGGCACCTGACATGACAAGAAAGACTGAATAAAATGGCATCGGCTGCATGTTTTATACCCCTGATAACCTGATGTCATGGAAGAGGAGACTGCAACCGACGCAGGACCCAAGACTTTGTTATTCAGGCTGACTGAGGGCAACCTGCCAACAGATTACCCAAATGTAATGACTGCAACAGTGAATACACTCTAACATCTACATTTATGGTAAGTGTACACAACTGTACTTTTTGCATCAGCGTACATTTTCTGAACAATAAGAAGTATTAATTTCTAATTATCTGGCATTATTGACTTACAGAATTGGGGACTTTTGGAAGTTTTGCATTTGGCATTTTTATATTTGCACAATTCAACAGAAGTAGCATTTTTTCTTGTATTTATTTTATGCTAGTGCCAATTGCTTGGTAATTATGTAAAGCCACACTAAACATAGTAAAGTTATTCAATATAATGGCTGTAAGCTACAACACTAATCACTAGTATAATTTCCAGAATGTAAGGCATTGATAATGGAATTTTTTTTTTTGATAGTTGTAAAGCAGAGGGCTACGCAGGTCTGTAGGGCAGCAGGAATGGGCGACAAAACTGTAAAGCAACACAATTTGCACATTCAAACGGATATAGTGAGTGAGAGACAAGCTGGTGTATGGTAGCTATGTCTGTCTGTTTTATCTGGTTTTAATCCTGCCCTAGCCATCTGAATGTAATTTGCTGTATGGCATTTGCTTTAAATTGAAAGTGCTGTGATAGTGCCTATGCTTACAGTCATTGCAGTAAAGTACGCTGTAACTTAACACTCTTAAGCCTAATACAGTTTCTCAGTTACAGTGTTTCATCTTGTCAAGCCTAAGGCATTGAGTGGGAGGAAAATATATTTTTTAAATCTTAGTAGCAGGAGCTTAAAATGTAATAAATCATCTGAGCACATGTATTGCTTTCTACATAATGCATGCTGTTCTCTCAGACTCCATCCAGCTGCTGAGAAATTAAGCCGTGCAGCCAACTTCATGGGTAATCAGAATTTCTGTTTATTACATGTGCCTCTGGTGCAGATCGAATTTTCAGATGTGAAGTAATTCTAATACAGAATTAATCTTGATCATGGATAATCTCGTGCAAACTATGGAAAACAGCATCCCTTTTTAATATACCTGTGTCAGCTCATCTGTAGCCATGTGTTTGTAGTGAATAGCTGGAAGTGTGTCTTTATGCCTCTACAACCTAGTCATGTGTCAGATGTTTCATTTTCTGTTTTGTGTTTAATCTGATATTGTCCACTTAATTCCATTAACCTGTGGGAATATGGTTCCGAGGGTTGGAACCGACTCGTACCTCAGATCTCGTTTGCCGCACTTAGAGTTCACATTGAGTTCCTTGGCTTGAGCTTCTCCATGTATTGGTGAGTGATTTCCACTTATTGTTTCTTTCCCTACCTGTTTAATTTCTATCCTTCTCTAGTTTCCTGTCTAGTTTTCGGGTTTCTATCTGTCAGGTCTTAAAAAAAAAAAAAAAATCTTTTCTCTTCTTCTGTTTTGAGATTCTGTCTGAGATTTGCAGGGCTTTTCATCCTCGGGCTCTGGCAGACAGGAGGAGTAAACTTATTTTAAAGGGGTTACTTCCTTCTGCCACCTTGGGGGTACCTTTTACATGAGGGGCCCAACCCCTTCAAAAAAGCCCAGGGAGTCCAGGAGACTGTGTCCCTCATGGTCTTCCTTAGAACCACATAGGAAGAAAGTGAAGCTTTCGGAGTCAACTCGCCAAGCTCTGCCTCTAATTCTGCTCCGCCCCATTCATCCTCTATTGCTACAGGGCTGAGTAGTGTTCCCACAGTGTTGGCGCTGGGGTCTTCCTTGCCTGTCATTCCTAGGAGGTCTCCATCCCGTTCCCCGCAAAGATCCTCCAGACCCCCATCCACTACTACTTCTGGGTCTTCCCGAAGTTTGTCCTATAAAGACGTTGGTAAGCTCTTGAGGCACTGATCCAGATGGGTCTTGTGTACGCTCCATCCATATCTGGATCCTTGAAGGTTTCTCCTTTCCAACCAGTAGCTCCTTCTCCAGTTTCACCACTGATTTTGGAGTTGTCTGTTCTGTTGGGTCCAAATGTCTGAGTGTCAGAGCCAATAGCGATCTTTTTTGTGCCTCTGACATTTTCCCTAACTTGCGTAGCTCCAGCTACTTTTGGTTCTGAGTGCGTCTCGGAAGCTGTAACATTGAGGTCTGAGTTGGGGTTGGTTGACTTCGACTCCAAAGCTTTCAGAGCCTTCTCTTCCCCTTGGTGCCTCGACCTTTGAGAACTCAGCTGTGACTACCCCCTCGGAGCAGGAGGCCCATTCTCTCTGACACGTGCCTGTTCTGGTGGTTTCGACTCCAGTGAGATAGCTTCATGTCGTTCAGAGTCCTTCTGCATTCAAGGTTATGGAGAGGGTCCTCTCCATTTATAGGAGATGCTTGGCACTTATCCAGACAGAACTTCCCCCCGCCACATTCTGGAATTGTGCCAGGTACCTCTGAGCTGCCACATGAACAGCCAGTTCCAGAAAGCCTCCACACCCATTCCCTCAGTGGATCCCCATCTTCTTCTGACACCTCCCCAGAGCATCCTCCTGAGGAGGTCCCTCGGAAGAGACCATGTAAAAAGGAGGCATGTGAATTCCCTTACAGAATCCCTCACTACTGATAACCAATTTAGAGGAATGCGGAAGTCTCCCAAATCACCACCCAATGAGGTCTCCTTCAGAGACATCCTTGAAATCCTTTGCCAGAAGGGTGGTTGGTCTGCCCAAAACCCTTCCCTGGTGGAATCGATACTATGGGAGGCTTTTGGTGCTGGCCCATCTACTACCTGGGTGTCCCCCCCCCCACTGACCCACTTATTCAGCTGGTGCTATTGAGGGCCTGGAAGGAGCTGGATACAATGGAACCAATTCTGAAATGCTCTGACAAAATTTTGAATGCTCCAGCTGACAAAGCTTCCTGGACTAAAGGAATCCCTGTGGATGCTATGGTTGTGGTGGCAGCCACCAAGAAGGAGCTGGCTCAGGAAAGCTCCTCCGTCCACCCCATGAATAGAAAATCCTGGGTGTTGGACAAATTTGGCAAAAGAGTCTATGCCTCATCTACATTTGTGCTTGGGGTGTAGAACTATTTGTCGCATTTTACCCGGCTGCAAAGGGACTTGGGCAAGGGACTTTCTAGCTTGGTCCCAGGGTCCATGTCTACTGAGGAACGGGAGTCCTTGTCCTCTAGATTGGCCACCCTACACTGCTTAGCCAATGTGTCCATGAAGCTTATCTCTTGCGCTGTGGAAGGTACCTCAGTGGCGGACAGTTCTGGCATCACCATTCGGCGCCATGCCTGGATGAGGCTGTGCAATTTTGCAGAGCGTTTCAAACAGTTCTGTTAATGCCCCCTTTGATGGCTCCATCTTGTTTGGGCCCACGGTACGTGACACTTTAACCCAGAGTGAGAAAAATGGTAAAATGTTTGCCATCGGGATCCGTTTTTCTACTCCACAATGGACTTTCTCCAGGAAACAACATGGAAGTAAGAAGACATGGTTTTGGAAGTCACAGGGTCCTTTCCAGGACCCTCAAGGAGAACCCCTCCCCCAGAGGCAGAGGGGGATATGGTCAGAATGGAAGACAATGCATGTGCACAGCTGAGGGGGTCCTCAGAATCAAGGGTCGCAGGAACCTGCCCCAGGCAAGCCTTTCCAGCGATCCTGAGCGGTTGCCCGACTGCCCTTCTCTGGAAGCAGTCGGGGGACATTTCTCCTTGCACCCAGAAGCCTAGGAGACCATCACAGATGACAATGGATGCTAAGGATCATATCCAGAGGATACTTCATTCCCTTTTCTGATGTTCCCAAACAAAAAATTTGCCTCCTTGATGTTCCACCTGGTCAGAGGGAGGACATGGCCCAGGAAATAAGAAAGCTACTGCAAAAAAGTCATGCAAGAGGTCCCCTAGATCAAGTTGGATCGGGTGTTTACTCCAGATTCTTTTTAATACCCAGAAAAATGGGGGACTTGCGACCTATCCTGGATCTGACCTGTCTGAACAAGTCAGTAAAACACACAAAGTTCAGAATGGTCACAATTCAATCCATCTTACCTCACCTAAACACGGTCGTTTGGATGTGCTCTCCAGATGTCAAGGATGCGTACTATGATGTCAAAGTGGGCAGACGCTCCAGACCTCTGTGTTTCAGGCTGGGAGCCAGTCACTACAAGTTCCAGGCTCTTCTGTTTGTTCTCACCACAGCCCCCAGGGTGTTCAAATGTCTAGCAGTAGATCCATCTCTTCTCCGACTGAAAGGTTATCAGATATTTCCATATCTGGATGACTGGCTTCTGACTGCCCCAACCAGGCATCTACTTCTCCAGGCCAGGGATTACTTCCTTAGCTTAGCTTCAGCTCTGGGGATAACTGTCAACTTACAAGAAGTCACAGTTGGATCCAGTGCAAGCCATAGATTTTATAGGGGCCTGTCTAGACACAAGGACGTCCTATACTTACCTTACAATGGACAGGGTATCAAACCTAAAGTTTCATGTCAGCTAGATTTTGACCACTCAAAAACCCTGGCATCTATCTTTCTCAGAGCATTAGGCTCCATGGCAGCAACAATAATCCTTCTTCCAATGGCACGATCCATATGTGAATACTCCAGTGGGCTTTGGCACTACAGTGTTCGTGTCTCGGGAATCCTCAGAATCTTCCCATCAGCCTTTCTCGTGTGTGCACAGTCTCTACTTTGGTGGATTCACTCCCTAGAAATCATTTAAGGACACCTATTCATTCTTCCCTCCTCAGTCGCCACCTTGACCACGGATGCTTCCCAGTCTGGGTGGGGGCATTGTGTGGGCTGGACAGTCCAATGCACTTGGATGTCTCTGGAGACCATATTACATATTAATGTTCTTGAGATGAGAGGAAATGTTCTTCGTGTTTCACTGTTGCAGTCATTACATTTGAGTTATCCTGCTGGCAGGTTGCCCTCAGTCGACCTGAATTCCAAAGTCTTGGGTCCTGCGTCTGTTGCTGTCGCCTCTTTCCTGATGTCAGGTTGTCATGGGTATATAGGATGCAGCTGATGCCATTTTATTCCGTCTTTCTTGCCGTGCGGTGCCCGAAGCAGAAGCAGTTTGCAAGTGCTGTTCGGCTGACTCCTGAGATTTTCGTGTTCGAGTTTCAGATCCGAAGTCTTCATTAAAAGCTAAGTACCCCTTTGGGGAAACTTTTTTTTTTCTTCCTCCAGACAGATGTCAGAAAAAGTTAATAATTGTATTTCTTGTGGGGAAGCAAATACCTCATAAGGACTTTCATTCTTATTGTATTCCTTGCCTAGACCCTGACCAAGATGTTGCTAGTTGTCGGTTTTGTGCTAGATTTAACTAATGCACTATTAAGCGTCTGTACGATTTTGCATTAAGCTATTTTGGGTGAAGATTTAATTATACAATGTCGTCGGATAGCCATCAGATTACCAGAGTTCACAAAAAACGAAAAGAAAAAGACAGGCAACCAAGGCCCAAAACCGATGACGATGCTTCTCCTAAGCAAATCGCCAGTTCGCTGGTCCTCAGTGAGGTGCTTTCACAGCTCCTGACGCCCGCTAGTTTAGAGTCGCAGGCCGCTACCGACTCCCATGTGGAGTCGCCCAGGCTGCTGGGAACTCAAGGTATTGGAGCCTCGGAGATAATTCTCTCAGATGGGTCCGGAGCTGCTGAGCAGGCATTGGCTTCTGAGGGTGTATTCAGACCCAAACAATTGTATATTAAACCGACTTCAAAGACTAAAGCACCTTTAAAGGCAAAGAAACAAGTTCACCAGCCACAAGGACAGACCTCCATGCCCAAAAAACAGATGTTCAAAATGGCAGAAGACGTAATTACCTTGATCAGGGGTTCCCATCCCCCTCCTGATAAGAGGCCTAGGCAAGAGACAGATTATGAACCTTCAGATCAGGTTTCCATTTCTTCTGATTCCTCTTCTGATCAGGAATATTCTCTTCCCCCCCCATGACGATTCTGATGCTGAAGAGTCAATTCCTTCAGCTTCTCCTCCTGAGGACTACTCTTTTGGGAAAACCTTGCATACCATGAGGGAACACTTCCACTGGGAGAGCCAAGATTTTTCAGAATCTAAAAAAGGCTCAGAGACTTCCTTTTACTAACTCAACACAGGCCTCTAGCTATTACACCTGTGTTAGACATTGTAGTTGATGTGTTCTCAGAGTCTAGTCTGACCCCTGACTCTTTACCTACAACTCCTGTTAAGCCGGACAGATACTACAGGGTCCCTGACTCTCATAAATTCCTTTTCAAAAACCGTACTGCTGACCCAGAAACTGTTTCACAGAGTCCGAAAGGGGTCAAGGCTTCTACTGCAAAAAAACCCTACCCCCTCTGACAGGGATTCTAGGGCACTGGATAGATACGGGGGAAAAAGATTTACACATCTGCTACTTTGGCTATAAGGGCTTTAAATTGCCAGTTTCATATGCTCAAATATTAGCAATATATCATGACACTGCTAAAACAGAAAATGATGGCAAATTCTGAATGTGCATAAAACAAAGAAATGCAGGATTTATTGCATGCAGCTGAACAAGTTGGAAAGCATACCTCGCAATGTGGATTTGATTCTCTGGAGACCTCCTGCAGGGCCGCTGTTACGGGTTCTGTCATTAGGAGGCATGCTTGGTTAAAGGAACAAAATCTGCCTGACCATGTTAAAGCAAATTTATTAGATGCTCCTTTACAACATGATACCTTGTTTGGTGTTAAGGCAGAGGAGGTGTTAAAGAAAACGGAGGACAAAGCTAAATCTATGCAAACGGTCAAGAATTTTTTACAGGTACAACCACCTAGATGTAGCAGACACTGGCCTACAAAGAATTGGTCCTTTCCAGTCTCAGACAGACCTCAAAGGGGCAGATCCAGACACCCTAGAGGCAGATCACAGCCACAAGGTTCCTACAGGTCTAAGCAGTGGAGTGCCTCTACCTCCAAAGGTGGAGAAGACAAATCACAACCATACAGGAAACAGTCCCAATGACTTCCCCCTGCCTGCACCAAGCACTTATCTCCTGGCAGCACCCTTATGGGGAAAACTAGCACTTTGTTTCTCAAAATTGGCACATTATAACCCAGGACAAATAGGTTCTAGACATAGTGTCACAAGTCTACAAGTTTCATTTCCATAGCCTGCCCAAGAGCAAGCGGTTGGCCAGACCTGCCAAAAAATCAATGGGCAGAGGCTCAAAAACAAGTCTCAGCTCTCATGGACATGAGGGCAATTCAACAAGTGCCACAGCAAGAGCAGGGAGAAGAATTTTACTCAAGACTGTTCTTGGTACCCAGAAAGGACAAAGCATAGAGACCAATATTGGACCCATCTATTCTAAACACTTTCCTGGATATACCAAAATTCAAGATGTTGACCTTACAGCAGCTTCTGCCCATGCTGGGCAACAAGGCTTGGCTCGTGACTTTAGACCTAAAAGAAGCATACCTGCATGTCCCAATCGGACAATCATGCAGAAGATACCTCAGATTCAAGGCTGGCTCAAAGCATTACCAATTCTCTGCACTGCCCTTTGGCTTATCTACTGCGCCCAGGGTCTTCACAAAGTGCCTGGCACCAGTCATTGCTTACTGCAGACAAAGAGGAATACAAATATATCCTTACTTGGACGACTGCCTCATACAAGCAGAGAACAAGGACATTTCTACTACAGCATCTAACTTTTGTGATAAGGCTTTTAACATGCCTAGGGTACACAGTCAACAAAAAGAAATCAAAATTAGTACCCTCTCAAGAGATAACATTCCTGGGTGCAAGCTTAAATACAACTGCCCAGATGGCTTATCTCACTCCAGACAAACAAAAGCAACTGACTACCTGTTTCAAGGAAATGGCAACAAAGTCCCAGATATCTGCAAGAAAAATTCTGCAGGCTTTGGGCTTCGTGGCATCCTGCATCTTACTAATTCCATATGCAAAACTGCATATGAGGAAAATTCAATGGTACCTAAAAAGTGTCTGGACACAACATTGCCACAGTCCGGAAATAATGATTACTCTGATACCCTGCCTGCATCAGGAATTTCAATGATGGGCAAAGACTTGTCACCAAAACAAGGGACAGCCATTCTCACTACTCCTTGCCAGGCAGAGCCTAACGACAGATGCATCAGATTATGCCTGGGGGACACACATGGCAAGAAGAGGCATTCAGGGCACCTGGTCCACAAACCAAAAGCATCTACATATCAATCAAAAAGAGATGCTTAGCTGTTCAAAATGTCCTGACAGCCTTCAAGGACCTACTTCATTCGGGACAACTACTGATAAAAACAGACAACACCACGGACATGTGGTACATAAACAAGCAGGGGGGAACTCATTCTTACCTCCTATGCAGACTAGCCATGGCTTTATGGGACACTGCATTGACTTACCAAGTTCATCTGCAGGCACAATTCCTGCCAGGAAAGGAAAATACTCTGTCAGACGAACTAAGCAGAAACCTCATGGATCCCCACGAGTGGCACCTGGATCCACAAGTCTTCAGCATGATAACAATGGAATGGGGACGCCTCCCCTCAAAACAATCAACTAAGAAAATTCTGCACAAGGACTTAATCACAGACAAGCTTGGAAAGTGGACGCCTTATCTTTCAACTGGACAAAACCTATCAGTATATGCCTTTCCTCCACTGCCTCTCCTCCCCAAAGTATTCCTAAAAGTCAGGCAGTAGAAACCAAAAATGATTCTGATTGCCCCAGACTGGCCACACCAGTACTGATATCCGATCTTAAGGAACTTGGCCCAATGCCCAGCCTGGACCTTACCTCAAATACCTCATCTACTGTCCCAACAAAACAATCAGATTCTGCACAGCCAACTCGGGACCCTAAACCTGGCAGCATGGTGGGTATTGTAGCCATGCAAACCACACCTCTCAGTAAAGCTGTGATGGATGTCATTTTAGAAGCCAGAAGGCCTAGTACTAGAAAATCCTATGCTGGGAAATGGAAGAGATTTTGCGCTTGGAACCAAGCTCAGTGAACTGATACAGCTGTCCCAAATATTCCTCAGATTTTGCAATATTTAACTGAGATGCTGGACAAAGGCCTATCTTTTTCATCAGTTAAAATCCGAGCCTCTGCCATTTTGGCTCATTACAACACAGAGCCACAACTCTTTTCTCATCCTTTATTAAGGCAGTACCTCAGAGGAGCCAAAAACGTGAGGCCTCCAAGGAGAACGCCAACACCTGCATGGGACCTCAATTATGTCTTGGAAAATCTCACCTTACCTCCTTTTGAGCCAGCTGCTGCTGCGGACATAAAGTTCTTATCTTGGAAAACAACTGTGCTCCTAGCAATAACTTCTGCAAGATGAGTTTCAGAGCTACAGGCTCTCATGGTTGTGGAACCCTTTATCATTTTCTATCCAGACAGGGTCTCTCTGAGAACTAACCCTACATTTATGCCTAAGGTGGTATCCAGTGTAGCCCTTAACCAAACAATTCATTTGCCAACTTTTTATCCAAATCCACAGAACAAGGGGGAGAAAATTCTGCATTCTTTGGACGTACACAGACAACTTAGATTCTCTTTGGACAAAACTAAAGTTTTCAGAAAGACAGAGCAATTACTAGTGGCATATGCCACAGCATCACAAGGAAAGGCCATCTCCAAGCAGACTATTTCAAAGTGGATAGGTCACTGCATTCGTTTCTGCTACTCACAACATGGCAAACCAGTGCTTAAGGGCATTAGGCCACATTCAGCCAGAGCGGCAGCCACTTCTGCAGCCTTTCTCAGGGGAGTACCAACCAAAGACATTTTGGAGGCTGCTACTTGGAGTTCAGTGCATACCTTTACAAAACATTACAATCTGCCTCTTTACTCTAAATCCAGGGCAGGCTTTGCCACTGCAGTTCTGCAGGACCTCATAGCCACTCCTAATGCTGTTTAGCCACAGCCCCCCAACCATAGCTTTGGGACTCAACCCAAATGTAATGACTGTAACAGTGAAACACGAAGAACCTAGTACAGTTGTGTACACTTACCATAAATGTAGATGTTCGAGTGTATTCACTGTTGCAGTCCAGGTTACCCACCCGCCATCCCCCTTATTTTTGCTGGAACTTATCTTTACTTCTCTAATCTATACAACCTAGATGGTGTATTTGTTTATAGAGGAAGGTAAAACGTATTTTGGTGCATGCATGTTTTATTTACCTGATTTTAGCCTACCCTTTTGGGGGCACCTGAAATCTGTGGCAAGAAAAACTAAATAAAATGGCGTCGGCTGCATCTTCTATACCCCTGACGACCTGACATCAGGGAAGAGGCAAAAGCAACTTACGCAGGACTCAAGACTTTGGAATTCAGGTCGACTGAGGGCAACCTGCCAGCAGGATAACCCAAATGTAATGACTGCAACAGTGAATACACTCGAACATCTACATTTATGGTAAGTGTACACAACTGTACTTTCTTCTAGCATTGCAGGAAGTAGCTTTCTTTCTCAGGGGATTATTGTAGTCCAAATGGACAATGTCAGTGGTTTGGCATATCAAACAGGGAGGGACAGTGTCTTACCCTCTGTGATCTTTTAGAAATGGGGTCATCTTTTGCTGTGATCTCTTTGTGTCCCCTTCCAGCAATGAATGTAGCAGGTATTTTGCATTTATCCCTCTCCAAGGACAGTTCCCCAGGGACGCTCTTGTTCAGGCTTGGTTCTCCAGTCTACTCTATGCCTCCCCCCTCTTCTGATTTAAGTTCCTACAGAAAGCACTCAGTTTGTGAAGCAAAGTAATCCTCATTGTTCCTTTTTGGCTTTGACAAACCTGGTTCACCACCGTTCTTTGGTCTCACCTGGTTTGCCACTTATGAAGTTGGATCCAAGTCTAGATCTGCTTTCTCATCTGTTGGGGCATCCACATCTGGACATTCAGGGCCTGAAATTAACCACATGGTTTCTCCACTTCTGATGATGGCTAGAGCTCCCAGGCTTTTTTCCCCATTTGAGAAATTATCCCATAAGGGCTTCCACATAGAAAATTTACAAGAGCAAGTGGAAGAGGTTCTCTTTTTGGGCTGAACAAAAACAGATGGATCCTTTTACTACGTTGGTTTCAGTCGTATTAGACTTTTTGGCTTCCCTTTTCAAGGATGGCACTAGCTACTCTACTGTCAAAGTTCAGCTAGATGCTATTTCCAATTTTCACTTTGGTTTTGAGTACTTGTGTCTTGCTTCTTCTAAACTGTGTAGAACCTTTCTCAGGGGTACTTTTCTGCTCTGGCCACCAGTCAAAGATCCTACTCTCTCGTGGGACCTTACTATGATTCCTTAGTCCATCCCCCTTTTGAATCCAGCGCCACAGTGGATTTGAAATTTCTTTTCTGGAAAACCCTGTTTCTAGAAGCTATTACTTCAGCTAGGAGAGTCTGTGAGCCCCAAACTCTTTCTGCAAAATTTCCATTTTTGATTTTCCATAAAGACAGAGTGACCCTATGTACTAACCTTCCTTTTTACCCAAGGTGGCTAAAGAGAGTAACATTAATCATTCAATCTCCCAGTCTTTTTTCGTGAGTATCAAAACAAGGGAGAGTACACTTTACATCTGCTTGATGTTCATAAGTCGCTCCGTTTTTATACCCTTAGAACCAAGCCTTTCAGGAGTTGTGACCAGCTTTTGAATGCTAAGAAAGGTAGAGCAATTTACCAAAGTTATGTTGGCGAAATGGGTGAAAGACTGTATTGCATTTATTTATCATTTCGAGGATATTCCTTTACCAGGCCTGGGAAGGCGTCATTCTATAAGACCCATTGTCATGTGTCAGGCTTTTTGGTTTAGAGTTTCTGTTGAAGACATTTGTGCTGCTTCTGTGTAGTCAAACCCACATACTTTCATTACGCATTACAAATTGGACATCATATCCAGGAGTAGAAGTAACTTTGGATGTTCTTCGTGTTTCACTGTTGCAGTCATCACTTTTGAGTTATCTGCTTGCAGGTAGCCCTCAGTCGGCCTGATTATCAAAGTCTTGGGTCCTGCGTTGGTTGCCGTCTTAACTTCCATGACGTCAGGTAGTCCGGGGTATAAAGCATGCAGCCGACGCCATTACATAAGTTTTTTTTGCCCCAGATGTCTGGTGCCCCCTAACAACAGACGCATCAGACTAAGCATGGGGGGCTCACTTGGCAGGGCAATGCATTCAGGGCAAATGGAACCCAAATCAAACGCACCTGCATATCAATCAAAAAGAAATGTTAGCTGTACAGAATGCTCTGACATTCTTCCAGGACAATTATTGGTAAAGAGGGACAACACCACCGTTATGTGGTACATAAACAAGCAGGGGAGAAACCCACTCATACCCTCTCTGCAGATTAGCCATGGCTCTGTGCAACACAGCCTTGGGCTACTAAGTGCACCTACAAGCTCAATTCCTGCCAGGCAAGCTAAAAACACTGGCAGGCGACCTAAGCAGAAATCTCATGGACCCACACGAGTGGAAACTGGAACCAAAGGTATTCAACATGTTGAGAAACAAATAGGGGAGCCCAGAGATAGACCTGTTTGCTTCCCCTCAGAACTACCATTTGGACAAATTCTGCACAAGGACTCCCCACAAACAAGCTTGGAAAGTGGATGCCCTGTCCTTCACCTGGAAAAACCTATCAGTTTATGCCTTTCCACCTCTGCCTCTTCTCTCCAAAGTGCTACTAAAGATCAAACAGGACAAACCAAGGACAATACTGATTGCACCAGACTGGTCACACCAACACTGGTACCCCCTCTTGTGCAGTGTGACACTGCTGGAACCATGTCACCTGCCTCAGACCCCTGGCCTGCTGTCCAAGCAGGAAGGCCAGATTCTGCACCCACAGCTTCAAACCCGGAAGCTTGCAGCCTGGCTAATTACCTGATCTCTGTGTTACCATCCCTCAGTAAGCAAGTGATGGATGTCATTTTGGAGACAAGGAGGCCTATTACTAGAAAATCCTTTGCTGAAAAATGGAAAAGATTCTGTTCCTGGAGCCAAACTCCGGGGATGGGCACAGGAGTGCCCAATTTACCTCATATTCTTCAATATTTAACTGAGATGCTTCACAAGGGCCTTTCCTTTCCTTCCATCAAAATTCATGCCTCTGCCATTTCAGCACATTACAATACAGAGCCCACCTCTCTTCTGTCATCCACTGCTGAAGCAATTCCTCACAGTGGCCAAAAACTTAAAACCACACAGGAGAGCCCCTACTCCAGCCTGGGACCTTAACTTTGTATTGGAAAAGCTCACTTTACCTCCCTTTGAGCCAGCTGCAAATGCGGAGTTGAAATTCCTTTATTGGAAAACAGCCTTCCTTCTAGCCATTACTTCAGCAAGAAGGGTGTCTGAATTACAGGCCCTCATGGCAGTGGAGCCTTTCATCATCTTTCATGCTGATAGGGTGTCCCTCAGGACCAATCCTTCCTTTATGTTCAAGGTGGTATCCAGTGTCCAGTGTGGCCCTTAATCAGTCCATTCATTTGCCAACCTTCTTTTCTAATCCACAGAACAAAGGGGAACGAATACTGCACTCCTTGGATGTGCACAGGCAACTTAAATTTTACTTGGACAGGACTAAGCCTTTCAGGAAATCTGAACAGCTTCTGGCTGCTGGCTGCATTTGCTGCAGAGGCAGAGGGGAAGGCCATTTCAAAGCAAACCATTTCTAAGTGGATAGACCATTGCATTCATTTCTGTTATAAGCACCATGGAAAACTTACCCCACAGGGGATAAGACCTCATTCCACCAGGGCTGCATCTACCTCTACGGCCTTTCTCAGAGGTGTCCCTACCAGGGACATCCTGGAAGCTGCTACCTGGAGCTCTGTACATACCTTCACCAAGCATTACCACGTGCCAATTTTTTCTAAATCCAGGGCTGGCTTTGCCACTGCAGTCTTGCAGGGCCTTATAGCTGGTCCTAATGCTATCTAATTGCCTCTTCCCTTCCTTAGCTTTGGGAATCTACCCAAATGTGATGACTGCAACAGTGAAACATGAAGAACATAATACAGTTGTGTACACTTACCATAAATGTAGATGTTCAAGTGTATTCACTGTTACAGTCCTGGTTCCCCTCCCTCCAGCCCCCTGACTTCTATCGACTATATCTCTATTCTTGTTTACTATGCTTAAAGCTTTCTGGTGTATTTGCTTTTTGTTGGAGGTGTAACCTTGTATATAATTGTTTCCCATTATGGGGGGGCACCTGACATCTGAGGCAAGAAAAACTGATGTAATGGTGTCAGCTGCATGCTTTATACCCCTGACTACCTGACGTCATGGAAGATGAGACAGCAATCGACGCAGGGCCCAAGACTTTGATAATCAGGCCGACTGAGGGCTAACTGCAAGCAGATAACCCAAATGTGATGACTGCAACAGTGAATACACTCGAACATCGACATTTATGGTAAGTGTACACAACTGTACTTTCTGCTGTAATCAGGAATATCCTTCCTTGATAGCCACCCTGGATTATAGTAGTTGGGGACTCTGTCCCACAGGTTAATGGAATAAAGTGGACAACATCAGATAAAGAAGTTACGTTCTTACCATAACACTCCATGTGTGTTGTCCATCTACATTCCGCCCCCCTCCCCCTATCCAATTTTTCGGGAAGCCTAGTAGAACTTATAATAAATCTTTATTCCTTTGGTTGAGTTCCTGATGTTCCTTACTTGTGTGATATGTACACTTCTGGTCTGCATGTTTTTTATAATATAGTGACTGCTTGATAGCTATTATGTTCTTGTTGGGAAACTCGATCTGAGGTACTGTGGGGGAGTGGGGCATTATTGGTAGGGAGGAGGAACTCGATCAGGAGTTTCGAGCTAGAAGAAAGTAGCTGGTCAGTTCCGAGCCTTGGAACCGTATTACCACAGGTTAATGGAATGAAGATGGACAACACGGAACATTACGGTAAGAACATGACTTCTTTTTAAGTAAACACAAAACCACAAAGTACACAATACAAAAAAGCATTGAAAAGTGAGAATTGTTAACTTGCTAAAGAGGGTGCTTCAGAAACAAATCCCTTTGTATGTTCCATTTCACGTACCATTTCTCTTTCTGAAAGAAAAAGGTAGTCTAACAGAGATGGGGGAGCAAGCGCATTTAAATTAGTGTTGTGAGGAAGATTAAAATAACAGTGTGGCTCAAGAGTCATGCAAATACTGACAGAGGGCAAGAGACACATATGGGCTGGTGAAAGTATAGTCAGAGAGAACACTGGAATGCTATCTACTACCTAGGAAGGAGCTGTTGAAGTTTGCTTGGCAAGTACACAGAAGAGCAAATGAGAGGCATTGCTATTCTAGGTCTGAGTAAGGGAGCACACCAAAGGATTGTGCTGTGTCAAGAAGGAGGTGATTGGGAGTAACTGTAGTAGAACATATCAAAGCACACGAGAGGATGTTCTCAAAAGTGGGAGCTAGATATGGAACTACAGCACACCAGATAGCAATAGGACCCTTGGTGGTATTTGTTGCTGAGACTTGTAAGGGTAGTGTAGAACATAAAATTCCCAAGGATGCTGTACCTTTGAAGGGGGTCTGGACTTTGGGAAGGCAGCCAAAAAACAGTAGTGCTGGGATGTGTGCGAAGTGGGTGTTTTTGTTTTTTTTGTTTCCTAAGAAGTGAAATGGATGGTATGCATGGGATGCAAATTGTACAAGAGAGGTGCAGGAGTTTCTTAGGCTCTTAGTACTAGCTTGTTTCATTGTATGGGTTCTAATATGAGCGAATATAGGTGGATTGGATACCATGAATATTACTTCTTAGTGCATCATATCCACAACCTAACCTTTAATGTGGTGTACTATACAGTTCTGAATGTTACCTATTTGAATACCTATGCAGGATGCAGTGAGTTTGGTGGAGAGGAAATTGGTAATGACACACACACATGCACACACACTGCATCTCAAATCATATGATTTTCTTGGAGGACTATGAAATATGGTTGGGTGTGCTAAGAGACACATGTATCTTACTGTAAGAAGTAGGTGAAGACATGCAGTTTTTTCTGAAAAGGATTGTGTCGGGATTTTAAGTGTTAGGCTGGAATTGATGAGAGCCTTTCAATAAACAGATCACATGTGTTGCCATCACTTATTTTGGTCTTAACTGGGGTCAGCTCATATGAATTTGACCATTGTGAACTTAAATGTACTGAAAGTATATTGTACTGAAATGTTATACCACAAGTGAGCCAACTTTGCAGGAGTAGAACTTGGGCTGTCATTTTGCAAAGATTGGGTAGCAGTTTTCTCATGGCAGATGTGTAGAAATGTCAGGTAAGAGTATTCATTAAATGTACACAGTGTGCAAAAAAATAGATGTGGGTCAAAGGACTAAAGTAGAACTTTCAAAGGATGGTAACATTCAGGCCTTTCAGAACAATAATGGTACGTGAAATGGAACATATGAAGGGATTTGTTTCTGAAGCACTCTTCTTAGTTAGTAATTCCCACTTTTCAATACTTTTTTGTATTATGTACTTTGTGATTGTGTTTATAGGTTCATAGGTAGGTACTAGGCTGTCTGCCCAAGGGCATTTATAAGCCTAGCCAGTGTGTGTCGGCTTTCGCCACCCCATTGATTAATTAACTGAGCCTCTGTCAAGCAGAGTCAATGAAGTGATCCCAGGGGTGTATTTTCTGTTACCATCCACTCATCAAGGTTTCTCTTGAAGAGTGTTAGTGAGGGGATCTGCCTAATGTAGTTAGGAATTTTATTCCAAAGCATGGGGAGTCTCTGTGACAGGAATCTATCCCTCCAGCAGGGACAGCTTGTGCTATTGGGCTGCAGCCCCCCCCCCCCAGCTGTAAACAAAGAAGAAAACAAAATAAAAACATAAAATAAAAAAAGGAAATACAGAAATAAAAATGTGAGTCACGGACTGCTGGTGAACCAGTCTGGAGCATGCGCACAGAATCCATACTGCTGGTGAACCAGTCTGGAGCATGCACACAGAATCCAGACTGTCTCACCAGCAGTCTGAATTAGGAAGAGAGCATGCAGAAGCACTATCCCAGAAATCTATGCAGTTACAACTGCATAGACTTGAAGGGGGATCTGACTGCAATGTCTGCAGGCTGGGTAGCACCCAGCTTGCTGCTCTCGTGGGAAGGACTTGCTCTCGTTGTCACGGGCTAGATGGAAGGACATGCTTAGATGCGTTTTGTGGATGTACTTGTTTTACAGACTGGATGCATTTATGGGCTGTTACAACTTGACTTAAGGAATACAAGTGTGTGTGTGTGATGCCCCAAGTGTGGTAGGTAGAGAACAGGCTTGAACCCTGTACCTGGGCCCAGGTGGCAAGAGCCTGAATTCCGTACCCACCACCATTTGCAAAAAATTTGCAGATTTTTCCCTCATACTTGTTCTGTTCCTCATAAAATCTGTGATTTCTGTAGTTTTGTGTCCTTACAAAGTCAGTACTGCATTGGTAGCATTGTTGCCTGACAGCTACAATTTCTCTGGTTTGATTCTTGGCTGGGGTGCCTTCTGTGTGGAGTCTGCATGTTCTCCTTGAGTTTGTGTGGGTTTCCTCTGGGTGCACAAAGACATGTGTCTGGAGTGTTTCTCCCTGGACCTCTTTTGAAAATTGGCTTTTGTTCCAAGTCAGACTTTCCTGGTTAACAAATGTTAAATAAAAATGACAAGCATTTGAATTTCAGACTTCATATTCTTCAGAAAGTACATGGTAACACAAAAGCTTTTATTCTAGTAATTTTCTAAGTTTATAAGATGGATATTTGAAATGTGTCCCTATTTTTGGAACTGTATTCCGCCATTATTGGCTTTGTCCAGGTTTTTTGTACTAAGGTTGAGAGCTATGGTAAGAACTGAATTCACTGAATATGTTTGGGGGCTGTATTCTCCCATTACTGGCTTTGTCCAGGTGTTTTTTGCTAAGAGGTTGAGAGCTATGGAGAGAACTGAATTCACTGAATATGTTTGTGGGCTGTATTCCACCATTATTGGCTTTGTTCAAGTATTTTGTGCTAAGAGGTTGACCGCTATAGTGAGAACTGAATTCACTAAATGGTAGCCATTTAAGTTTCAGTCTTCCTCTCTTTCACAAAACAGCTGATTTGGCATTGGGGTATGTTGCTCTGACTGTTTTGCACAGTGTCCTGTGTACAAGACTTGGCAGTGAAATGTATGGTGGTAACACAGCATTTTATTCTAGCAACTTTCCAACTTTATACAAGCAACGTTTAAAATGTCTCTCTGTTTTTTGGGCTTTTGTCTCCCCCCAATAAATGTTAGCTTTTTCCAGATTTTCTGTGCTGCAAAGTTCAGAGATACAGCTGAGTGAGTAGATTTTACAAGGAACTGAGAGCTGCATGGGAGCAAAACTTTAGTGCTGCTTTTGCTGAGTCTGCTTGCATTGTTAATAGCACAACAGGTAGTGTACTTAATTTTGATACTGAAAGCTGTGGGTTCTACTCCCCCAGTAGATAGATGCATTGCTGATACTGTACTGTGTTGCAAAGGGGGTGGATGCTGCACTCCTTTTTGGTGAAGATACCTAGTAACTTTGAACCTGTTATCAGTTTGCCATCCATTCCCTATTGCAATATTACTAGCTTATCATTTTTTTAGTGTAAGATAGGTAATTTATTCCTCAAGGGCAACAGACACTTTATTTGTAGATGAAACAATGAAATATAACGTTGTTTGCTAGCAGCAACCTCTTCATTAGTTACAGATCTCTTTAATGTGGAATTATTTAGATGACTTTTACTTCTTCAGAGATTGTGCATATGTACTGATACTGGTGGACTGTAAAAGTTTAAGTAGACTTTTATGATGGAAATGTTCTGAATTGGGCAGTTTTGTCATTATTTGTGCATGCATTTTGTTTCATTGTTTACTGGAAAAATGTTCAAAACAATAAATGTAAAATGCCGTCTAAAACTGGTACTGTATTGTCGAAGGAATATGATTTAATACAATCAGGAAGGTGTATGAAAGTGCATGTGTATTTTTCGTGTGCAAGGGGCCTGTGATTTGAAAACAGCCCAAACCCAAAGTTAATCTTTATCTACCACTGGTAAAATGTATTTTCTTTGAATGTGGGTTTCAATGCTGTTTCAATGAATGTGAGTTTCAAGGGCAGAGACGTTTTAATGCTAAGTCTGTTTTCATTGTGAGACTGTATTGCTTTGTTTAGCAGATATCTATTAGTGTTTGCTATGTAAAATGCAAAATAAAACTTTCAAATGAAGTCCAAATCATTGCAGAAGTAAAGCAGTATGCACATTAGTGTTTATGGTAAATGGGGTGAAATAGCCAAGTAATGGTTCATTGGAATGGCTGCAGGGGGGAGGCTCCATTCAACCATGATTTTGTGAGGGGGGGAAGGGTGGCAAACACAGACAGCCCCTACTGAACTATACCTCTCAACTGTCCAGATTTTTGCAGAATGAATAGATTTTTGCTTCTTATTTTTGGTTTGTTCCTCATAAATTTGTGGTTTTCTGGCAAATCATTTAAGAATTAAGTCACTAAATAATGACAGACACCGAGTTTCATACTTCATAACCTTTAGAAAAATGCATGTTAAAGCAAGACCTGTTATTCTATCAACTGTCTCAGTTTATACAAGAGCAATTTTTAGTACTGTTTATATGTTCCCCCAATATATTTAGCCTTGTCCAGATATCCTGCATTAACAGGTTGAGAGGTACGTGCAAATAAATTGCTTTATAGAATTAGACATATCCAAACCTCTCTCAACTGTCTGAGATTTTGGCTCAAAATGTTGCTCTTCCCTAATAATCCCTCTGCAAAAATGGCAATTTTGGAAGAAAACATGGAGGGTTTACAATTAGAGATTACTGTTATTTCAGAAATGCATGTAGATTCTTTTATTTTGTCAGCTGCTCAAGTTAGCAGTACTAATATTAAAAAAGTGTCCCTTCTTTGACAGGTTCCCAGCTGTATTGTGTGGCTATTTTATATTTTTGCATCACATTTTTGGTCCCTTTTTCATAAAATTGTGGGTTTTTTTGGCAAATTAGTAGCAAATCATTAAAGACTGAAGTTAGAAAATAACAGACATTTCAGTTTCAGATTTCATACCCTTCAGAAAATTCATACTAATGCAAGACCTACTATTCTATTATCTTTCTGAGTTTATAAGAGCAATATTTAAAACTTGTCCTTATTTTTTGGCCTTTGTCCCACTTCTATGTATGGCTTTGTCCAGATTTCTTGCTCTGAGATTGAGAGATATGACAAATGTGTCAGGACCATCACAGTCAGCCAGAGACTTTTCAAATTGTGACATACTTGTTGCACCCCATTCCCCCATGTAGTGACTCTGGATGTGTCCAAGCAAGGCAAGGAGCAGTTATGCAGTGTAAATGTGCAGAGTATCCCCCCATCCAAGGTAGACACAAGTACTGCTGTGGCTTTTCATCCGTCCTTGATTTTGCAGAATGTTCTTGTTTCTGTCATATTTTTATACTGTTGATTTATGCTTATTATTCAGAAAGTGCCTGTTGCTCTGTGTTTAAGTAGCAATACTTTAATGACCATCAGGTAAACTTGTCTGAGATTGTAAGATGCAAGTAAGTTTTAATAAGCATACTGTTAAAGAATTGCCAACATTGAAAGCCTTTCTGTTGTTGCCATGCAGAGAATACTTACATAACTAGATAACGTATAAGCCTTTGGTATTGAAATGCATATGGCAGTATTTGTAGTAAAGGACAGGATTACATTATTTTAAGAAGCTCATTACATTTGTTGGATACTTGCAGTCATCTTTGCAGGCTATACCTGCAAACTAAACAGAATGCCAATCTATCGTGTGTGGTCCATAACCTGTGCAGTAAACACTAATACATGCGAGAGATGCAATTATACATCCAAACTGGAGGCTAAGCTCTCTGAACTCAAGAATGGATAAGACAGTCAAGAGGAGAAGGGAATTGCATCTTACCACCAGTCTCGCATAGACCTACGAAACCAGCACCAGCAAAAAAACACACATAAATACACGAAAACATACTTGGAGGCTCTAAATAAAAATCTGCAAAAGCAACAGAGACCTCCAAAGCAGACATCCAAGCAACCCCCTCCCCCAACACAAACCATGAAACACATACTTCACAAAACCCGTGTGCCACACAATCACAGCCCTTAAGGCAAAATGACATACCCAACACACTAGTAATAGGTGACTCTGTAGTCAGACACACTGACGTCCCACTCACTAGGCTGAACAAGGACAAGGTTACTGTTAGCTGCCTGTCTGGTGCCAGGATCTGCCACATAACGCAAGCACTCAGGTCACTCCAGAACAAGTACAAATATGACTCTGTGATTGTCCATGTTGGTGTGAATGACCTGAGCCGTACCTCCCTGGACTACATGAAAAGAGACATGGAGGAGCACTGTGATCACGTAGCCCAGGTGGTTTGACCCTGACCCTGAGTAGCATCCTGCCCTCACCAAGAATGATACCACGGTATAAAGAAACAATTATCAATTGCAACAATTGGCTAAGTTACTGGTGTCATTCAAAGGGGATCCACTGTCTGTCAGCCTGGGATGACATGCTCGACAAGCCATGTTGCTTTGCTAGAGACCTGTCACCCTTAGGCTTTCGAATATTGGCCAAGTCTCTTGTCACCCCCATAGTGCCTTTTTTAGGCAAGACTCAAAAAAACAAACCCA
This sequence comes from Protopterus annectens, assembly GCF_019279795.1. Classification (NCBI taxonomy): domain Eukaryota; kingdom Metazoa; phylum Chordata; order Ceratodontiformes; family Protopteridae; genus Protopterus; species Protopterus annectens. The sequence continues at coordinate 228,177,304 of NC_056735.1, read as the reverse complement.
CCGCCATAAATAGCACAAGTAACAAAAAACTGAGGGTAATGCTACTCAATGCCAGAAGTTTAAACCTCAAAATGCATGCACTCGAGGCACTCCTCAGTATGGGGAAAATCGATATATGTGCAGTAACAGAAACCTGGTTTAAGGCTCCAGATAGCACCCCAGCACTACCAGGCTACAACTCTACCATACATTTCAGCCACAAAATCTGGACCAAAATATAAAAGGCGGGGGCGTATCCATATTCATCAAGGATACCCACACCTCCAGGTTAGTGGCACAGCACGATGCTTCAGAGATCATCCACGTGCAACTAACAGTGGGCAAAACTGCAATTCAAATTGTAGCTTGCTACAGATCACCCACCATGTCTCGGAACCCCATTCCGCATTTCTGGAAACACTGGGAAACATAAAGGACCTATTAAACACCCTGATATTGGGTGATTTCAGTTACCCAAACATTAACTGGGAGAACTACTCGAGTACTAACTCCTTTGCCCAACATTTTGTAGAATTTATAAACTCAAATGCCCTGGATCAACTGGTCAACACCCCGACCACAGGTGACAGCATATTGCACCTGGTCATCACCAACATGGGTGACCAGTGTTCCACACCAGAGGTCACCCCCTGGCTGGTTAGATCTGACCATAAACTAATCACTCTGGATATCCACATTCCGCCTCCACCCCTGGTCAAAGAGACCACCGTGAAAAACTTTTCAAAAGCAAACTTCACGTAAGACCGTGGTGGAAAGTTTCAAAGCCCCTATGCCAAAGGATAACGCTGTCAGAGCTGCAAAATCCTTTACTAATGCACACTACGGACATCTACAAGAATGCATGGATCATGCTATCCCAAGCAAAACCAAGACTCACTCCTCCAAGAAAAGGAAACCAGTCTGGTGGACTCCTGCCATAAACAAGCTATACAATAGAAGGAGGAAACTAGTACAGAAAAGAATAAAATCCCAAGAAGGTAAGACATCCCTGATCAGTATCAGCAAGAAACTACGATCCCTCATAAAATCATCCAAGGCTAGCTTCGAAAGAAAAATTGCCAAGGACTCTAAAGGTAACCACAAGGCATTCTTTAGCTGTGTCAAGAATCTAAGTGGCAATTCTCAGATCTGCTCGGAGTTAGTGCAGAATGGCACAAAATACACTGAACCGACCGATATTGCCAACATCCTGGCAGACAGGTTCAGTGCAAACTTCACCCCCTCACCCCCAAAAGGGCCCATAACCATACCAGAAGAATGTAGTGCCCCTGAAATCACAGACGCTCAGGTTAAAACAGCCCTCTCCAAAGCCAAAAACACAGCATCAATGGGACCGGACGGTGTCCCCAGACTGCGTCCTACATGAGCTCAAGATGAACTAACCTCTCACCTAAACACACTGTTAAAACTCGGCCTCTCCACAGGCTACGTGCCCATAGAGTGGCGCACAGCAACGGTTATTCCGCTCCTCAAAGGTGGAGCCACAACAGTCCCCAGGAACTATCACCCTGTAAGCCTAACTAGCTTGGGCTGCAAGGCTATGGAGCGCATCTTCATGGATCTCATAAAGAGACATTGGGAATCTCCAAACACTGGACCCTACCCAGTTCGGCTTTAAGGGCAGATCATGCCTCCTAAACCTGGTGGACTTCTTTGAGACAGTTACCAAGGCTATAGACTAGGGAAAGGTGGTACACACAGCCTACTTTGACCTCGCAAAGGCCTTCAACACCATTCCCCATTCGGGTATTAAAAACATAAACCCCTACGTCATGAGATGGGTTGCCATCTGGCTCACGGACAGAACCCACATGGTAAGAGTTGCGGGAGCCAGGTCTGACTCTAAACCAGTTACAAGTGACATTCCCCAGGGCTCAGTCCTAGGACCCCTCATGTTCGGCATATACTTCTCAGAGGTACAGGCAAGCACAGAAGGACTATGGCTGACAAAGTTCACAGACAACTGCAAACTAGGGGCTATAATTGACACTCCGGCGGACATGAGACATCCTCCAAAAGGGTCTCACTGAGACAGATACTTGGTGTCAAAACCATGGCCTCAAGCTAAATGCCAAAAAGTGCATAGTCACCCCCTTTAGAAAAAAAGTACCCACAAACTACCACATAGGTGGTATCCCCCTAAATACGGAAGAAGTAATAAGGGATCTGGGGACCCAAGTAGATAGTAACCTCTCCTTTGATAATCACATTGCCAAAGTAGTTAGAAAATCCTGTTATGTGGCTCACCTAATCACAAAAGGGTTTGCATCCAGATCAAAAGAGGTCATTGTGCCCCTCTACGCATCACTCATCAGACCCATCATAGAGTACAATGCCCCATTTGGGATGTACCTTACAAGATACCTGTAACAGCTGGAAAGACCACAAAAGTACCTCACCAAGAGGATCACTGGCCTCAAACAGATGCCCTATGCAGCTCGACTGAAGAAACTCCAGCTGTACTCTGTTGCATAACGCCTACTCAGAGGTGATCTCTGCTAGACGTACAAGGCCATGTCCAACCCAGAATTAATGGACATGCTCCATCTAAAGAAAATCATATCCCCTCGAGCCGCACTGTCTAGGAATCTAAACCTCACCACAACAGTAAATTTGATGTGCTGGAGGGATAGATTCCTGTCCCAGAGACTTCCCATGCTCTGGAACAAGATTCCAATCTACATTAGGCAGAGCTCCTCGCTAACCCTCTTCAAGAGAAACCTTGACGAGTGGATGGGAAACAGAAAGTTTACCCCAGGGATCAATTCAATGACTCTACTGGACAGAGGCACAGGGAACTAATCTAAGGGGGTGGCGAAAGCCAACACATTCCGGCTAGACTTATAAATGCCTTCGGGCAGATAGCCTAGTACCTACCTGTGAACCTTATGTATGTTGAGCTTGTTTCTTGTTTGCTTTTCATTTTTTATTTTGATCATGTTTTCCCCATGAAACAAGTAGATAGTAGTTGTCAGGCAGCAGGTCTTATTTAGATAAGAAACATTTTTACAAGTGGGGGTGTCACAGAGATTGCTACTTTTAGCATGTTACTTGGTACTTCAATAAAGCTGAATATAAATTATAATTAGAACTGCAGTGCAAGGAGACGTGGTTGAGTTGAGTGATGCTTGTTTTTTTTGTACTTGATTTTGACTGGTATTCCAGTAATGTATTTAAAAAGTAATTTATTTTTTCATGCCTCACAACCTTTTTGTTTCCACCTAGATATTAAGTAAGCTGTCATGCAGCCAATGCATTGAAATATTTTTTTACTTCTACACTTCATTTTGTTTTGATTGGACTCTCATAATGATGGTTTGGCACCCAGGGCAGCGTATTTAATTAAAGTTACAGTTTTTGTGGTTTTGAGGATAACTCCTCCCCTTTCTAGTTGGCCACACCCATTCCCATTGACCCTACCCATTCAGCTGTCTCCTGCAGCCCCCCCCCTTTGATTTGAAGTCACCAACCGCCACTGCCCTCCAGCATGTTCTATTTATTGTTGTGGCGAGGTTTAGCTCACTAGAGCGCGTGGCTCGCAGTGACTTGGATTTCTTTAGGTGGAGCATGTCCATCAATTCTGAGTTGGACATGGCTTTGTAAGTCGGGCAGAGGTCACATCTGAGTAAGCAATATGCCACTGAGTACAGCCAAAGTTTTTTCAGTCTATCTGCATAGGACATATGTTTGAGGCCAGTAATCCTCTTGGTAAGGTACTTTTGTGGTCTTTCCAGCTGTTGGAAATGTCTTGTGAGGTACATCCCAAGTGGGGAATTGTACTTTATGATGGGTCTGATGAGTGATGAGTAGAGGGGCATTATAACTGCTTTATTTCTAGATGCAGACCCTTTAGTAATTACATGGGCCACATAGAAGGATTTCCTAACTACTTTGGCAATATGATTGTCAAAGGAGAGATTACTATCTACCTGGGTCCCCAGATCTCTTATTACCTCTTCTGTATTAAGGGGGCTGCTACCTATGTGGTAATTTGTGAGTGTTTTGTTTTTCCCACATGGGATGACTATGCATTTTTTGGCATTTAGCTTGAGGCTATGACTTTGACACCAGGTGTCCGTCTCAGTAAGGCCTTTTTGGAGGATGTTCATGTCTACCAGCGAGTCAATTATGGCTCCCAGTTTGCACTCATCGGCGAACTTGGTTAGCCAGTCCTCCTGTGTTTGCCTGTACTTCTGAGAAGTATATGCCAAACAGTAGGGGGTCCCAGGATCGAGCCTTGCGGGACACCACTTGTGGCTGGTTTAGAGTCGGACCTGGAGCCTGCTATTTTTACCGCGTGAGTTCTGTCTGTAAGCTCGTTGGCAGCCCATTTTGTGACACAGGGGTTTATGTTCAGGCTGGTGAGTTTTTCTATAATACCGGAGTGAGGAATGGTGTCAAACGCCTTGGCGAGGTCAAGGTAGGCTGTATGAACCACCTTTCCCTCGTCTATGGCCTTGGTGACTGTCTCAAAGAAGTCAACCAGGTTTAGTAGGCATGATCTGCCCTTAAAGCCGAACTGGGTCGGGTCAAGTGTTTGGAGGTTCCCAATGTCTTTGTTAATGAGTTCCATGATGATGCGCTCCATAGCCTTGCAGACCAGGCTAGTCAGGCTTATGGGGTGATAGTTACCAGGGTCAGTTGTGGCCCCTCCTTTGTGGAGTGGAATAACTGTGGCTGTGCTCCATTCTATGGGCACGTAGCCTGTGGAGAGGCTGAGGTTCAACAGCATGTTTATGGGGGGGGTTAGTTCGTTCTGTAGTTCGTGCAAGACTCATCCCGGGCCACCATCTGGCCCCATTGACGCTGTGTTTTTGGCTTTTGAAAGGGCAGTTTTCACCTGTGCATCTGTGATTTCCGGGTCACTACACTTTTCCGGTATTGTTGTGGGCCCTTTTGGAGGTGAGAGGGGGGTGAAGTTTGCACTGAATCTATCTGCCCGGATGTTGGCAATATCAGTAGGTTCAGTATATTTTGTGCTATTTTGCACTAGCTCAGAGCATATTTGTGAGTTGCCACTTAGATTCTTGACATAGCTAAAGAAGGCTTTGTGGTTATTTTTGGAATCCTTGGCTGTTTTTCTTTTGAGGTTAGCCTTGAATGATTTTGAGGGACCTTAGTTTCTTACTGATACTGATCAGGGATGTCTTTCCTTCTTGGGATTTGCTTTTTTTCTGAACTAGTTTCCTCCTTTTATTGTATAACCTGTTTATAGTAGGGGTCCACCAGACTGCTTTCCTTCTCTTAGGGGAGTGAGTCTTGGTTTTGCTAGGGATGGCACAATCCATGCATCCTTGTAGGTGTTCATAGAGTGCATTTGTAAAGGATTCTGCATCTTGGGCAGTGTTATCCTTTAGTGTGAGGGCTGTGAAACCGATCACCTCTGTCTTAAGTAAAGTGAAGTTTGCTTTAGAAAAGTTTTTCACTGTGGTTTCCTTGGTTGGGTGTGGTGGCGGGGTGTGGACATCCAGAGTGATTAGTTTATGGTCTGATCTAACCAGTGACAAGTTGACCTCCGGTGCGGAACACCTGTTGCTCATGTTGATGATGACCAGGTCCAATATTTTTCACCTCTGGTGGGCGAGTTTACCAGCTGATCCAGGGCGTTTGAGTTGATAAATTTCAGGAAGCGCTGAGCCTGGGAGTTTGTACTCAAGTAGTTTTCCCAGTTAATGGTAGGGTAATTGAAATTGCCCATTATCAGGGTTTTCGGTAGAACCTTCATGTTTTCCAGTGTTGGCAGAAAGGCAGAGTGGTGGTCTTGGGTCATGGAGGGTGATCTGTAGCAGGCCACAATTTGCACTGCAGATTTGCCTGATGTTAGTTGCACATGGGATGATCTCAGAGGTATCATGCTGCGCCACTAACCTGGAGGTGTAGGTATCCTTGATGAATATGGATACACCGCCTCCTTTTGTGTTTCAGTCCGTGTTCTGTGGCCGGAATGTGTGGTATGAGTTGTAGCCCGGTAGTGCTGGAGTGCTCCCTGGAGCCTTGAACCAGGTTTCAGTTACTGCACAGATGTCGACGCTCTCCATACTGATGAGTGCTTTGAGCGCATGCATTTTGAGATTTAAACTCCTGGCGTTGAGTAGCATAACCCTCATTTTTTATTTATGCTGATTATGGAGGTGGGTTTGACTTTTGAGCCTTGCCTAAAAAAGGCACTGTGGGGCAGTAAGAGCCTTGGCCAGTATTTGAAAGCTTGGGAGTGACCGGTGCAAGCTGTCTCTTGCGAAGCAACGCAGCTTGTCGAGCATGTCGTCCCAGGCTGACAGACACTGGATCCCCTTTGAATTACACCAGAAGCTTAGCCAATTGTTGAAATTGATCATTTTTTCTTTATACTGAGATATCATTCTTGGTGAGGGCAGGATGCTACTCGGGGTCAGGGTCATAACCGCCTGGGCTACATGATCAGAGAGCTCTTCCATGTCTCTCTTCATGTAGTCCAGGAAGGTACATCTCAGGTCTTTCACACCAACATGAACAATGACAGAGTCATATTTGTACTTGTTCTGGAGTGACCTGAGTGCTTGTGTTATGTGGCGGAGTCTGGCTCCCAACAGGCAGCTAACAGTAACCTTATCCTTGTCCAGCCTAGTGAGTGGGACGTCAGTGTGCCTGACTTATAGAGTCACCTATTACTAGTGTGTTAGTTATGTTATTTCGCCTTAAGGGCTGTGATTGTGCGGCACATTGATTTTGTGTTTTATGTGTTGTCTGGTTTGTGACGGGAGATGCAGGTTTTTTGGGTGTCTGCTTTGGAGTTCTCTGATGCTTTTGCAGATTTTTATTCAGAGCTTCCGAGTATGAGTTAGTGTATTTGTGTATTTTTTGCCAGTGCTGGTTTAGTAGGTCTCTCTGAGACTGGAGGTGTGGTGCAAGTGTTAACCTTCTCCTCATGACTGTCTGTTCCACTCGTGTGGAGAGACCTTGGCCTCCAGTTTGGCTATATAATTGCATCTCTCGTATATGTTAGTGTTTTGTGGTAGGAGGAGAGGGTTGTCTGTGTACATGAGGCAGTTGTAACATTGCCTCAGGATACCCAGGTTCACCAGCTGCACTGGAGAGTGCACCTGAAGTTGCCCTTTGGTCATGCCTGAATAGTAGGGTGAGCTGCTTTGTCGCTTGGTTGGTGAGGGGTGGATAAAGAGCCTTGCCCTGCTGGTTGGTGAGGGGTGGATAAAGAGCCTTGCCCTGCTGGGTAATCAAGTGTCGGGGTATATGAGTGCTTGCTATTGGGTCTGAGCAAGTGCTGGACTGTAGGATGCTTTTTGAGTGCTTAGGTTGAGAGTTAAGACTAATTTCAAGGGAAAAACTGAAGAGGAGACTTAGTGGAGCCGGGAATAATTTAACCGGTGCTGGCCGGCGCACAAAACTGTGCAAACATGGTTTTTAAATGACTAACTTCTGGGCTGGAACCACTCCTCCAGGGACAGATGGCTGCTCAAAGTTCCCCTCTCTCACAGGTGAACAGAGAAACTTCCCTCTATCCAAGTAAGGTATGGGCAACTCAGAAACTTGTAACACAGCCCTGAATTCAGCACTAGCCTAAAAACTGGACTGTACTAGCTTAGAAGAGTGGGAAACAAGGAATGTTTTTGTTCTTTTGAAAAGATTTTTTTTTTTTTTTTTTTTTTTGGAAAAGATGAGGCAAAAACAATAAAAAGTACACTTAAAACGGCTTTAAACGACTACAAGTGATCAGAAAAGGCCATCGTACCTTAGTGCGTAGCCTACAACAGTTAACCAAATTATTTAAACAAAAAACGACTTTTTAAAACTGGAGGCAGTCAAATAAGTACAATATGTGAAAAAAACAAGCTTTTAAATCACAATAAATGCTGGAAATTCAGCATTTAGGTGGAAAACAGTTAAGTACAGGAAGAAAATACAGAAAACAGATACTTAATCACTCCAAAGACTCTCTTTTAAGCAAGAAGGCTTGTATCAGTTTAAGGCTTTCTAGTGCTTTCCAGTAGGTTAGTTACAGGAACGAAACAAGCACAGATGTGGTCTTTTAAACCAGAAAGTTGAACGAGATGGACAGCTTCCCAAATGATCAATAAACTACTATTCCTGGGCCAAGAACCACTCCTCTTGTGGTAGACAGGCTACTTAGTACTTACCACTCCCACTGATAAGCTAGAAGGCTCCACTCCAACACAAAGGCTTGGGGGGGGGCTCAAAAGCTTACAAACAATCCTGGATACAATTTAAAAATAAGTTATGTTCTTGCCATAACTTTCCATCTGTGTTGTCCATCTTCATTCCATTAATCTGTAGTAATACAGTTTCAGAGGCTTGGAACCAACCGGCCACCTTCTTCTAGCTTGAGACACCTGACTTTAGCTCCTCCTCCCTACTCATAATACTCTGCTCCCCCACTGTACATAATAGCTGTCAAGCATTCACTATATTATAAAAAGGATGCAGACCAGTTAACAATAAAATGAAAAGGCAATGGTAATCTGCACAGAATGTGAAAATATAAAAAAATAGACAAAAGGGGGAAACTGTCCTTAGTAACTCAACAGTAAAAGCCAAAAAATATTTAATAAATTGATCACAGCTGCTGTTACAGTGGTGGCATAGAGGATAGCATTTTCGCTTCACAGCAAGAGGTTCCCCGTTTTGATTCTCAGCTGGGGGCGTCTTCTGTGTGGAGTCTACATCTCCTTGCATGGTTTTCCACCAGGTGATCTAGTTTCCTCCTACATTCCAAAGACGTGCAGTATGTTGACTGCACATTCTAAATTGGTTGTAGATGTGAGTGTGCAATGTGGAAGAACTAACGCAGCAATGCTAGCTACCCAGCAGTGTAAACCTTGGCTTTAGATTGTCACTGTGACACCTCAACCTCATGTACAAAAATGGGAAAAGGGGTTCTGGATGGGTGGATCACTGCTGCTGCAGCCTAATATATTATATAGGTTATATCGTGCATAGGATAAAGCAGCTGGCCAACTTGAAAATCTTCAGGGCATCTTCCACTTTCACAAACCATTAGTTGACACAAGTTGAGCTGACAGGTTTCCGCACCAAGCTCTTCAGAGCTTTCCTTTTGCTGAAGAGAGAGCTCCACAGTGGGCTTTCCAAGATCGACAGTTGGTTTCTGCTTTTCCATTGCTGGACAGATAGTTCCCTTTGGGGAAAAAACTTCTACAAATTATTTGTAATGTTAAAAGTTACTTTACTGTGTGTGAATGTATATTTTAAGTTACAGATATATTTTTACTGACTGTCATGAGACTTTACTTTTAAACATGAGCACATTTCTATTGCTGACAGTTGAAAAGTTAATTTAAATATTCTAAAACTGATTTTTTCTCTGCAGAAACTGTTTACATTTTGGGGGCTGGTAAAGTGTATTACAGTGCTTTTTGCAGTGTTTTTACTAGGAAATGCTACTTTTAATTATTTCTAAATGTTGCCGGTGTGTGCTGCTTAGTTTCCCAAGGAAAGAAACGCTGTTTTGTCTTGACCATGAACAAACTACTGGCCCCACAGTCAGTCTTTCTTCAGCCACAAAAAGAAAACGTTAACTAAACAGCACTGCCACCACAGCAGAGTAGCAATCTGCCTCAGCCAGTGGCAAAAGCAGGTTCTGCAGACCACTCATCTTTCCCTCTGGTGTTGTCCATATAGCCACTATGGAATGTTAGCTAAGCCCTCTGCAGCTGTTGGGGTCCCCTCAGTGGACAAACAGAGGCAGTATTGTCAGTGTTGGGAGAAAGGGCAAGGAAGGTTACTCTGTTTAGCCAGCATGTTGTGGTCATCCCTGGGGAAGCTGTTGCCATTAATAATTCTTTTGTTTGTCCCAACTTTCTTATCAAAAAGAAACTGAAAACTAAATGTGTATCTTCTCCTGCACAAGTTTCAGTGGACAGGCCCAGGATCTTGTACTGGCTAATGACCCTTTTTTATCAGGGAGTTGTAAAAAAAAAAAAAAAAAAAAAAAAAGGATTTCTCTTTTAGTGAAGAGATTTGGGGAATGTGATGGGACAGATGCAGTTTTTTTCCTTAGATTTCTGATTCAGAGTCAGAGAAGAGCATGTTATCAGAACTTCCCTGTCAAGAATTCTCTTTCCTTGGGACTATTTTCAGAATGTGCCAGTGTCTTCAGTGGAAGAACATTGATGATGTCCTTCCATTTGACTGTTGCAGTATTCTTAACTTGAGGGATCCCCAGCCTAGGGCAGCCTGATGTTTGACCAGTATACCAAAGCCTTTAGGTTATTAATGATGCACTGTACGTCACACATGTGCTTCTCACACAAGGTGTAGGGCATAATGGTGACATCTGGATGCATCATCCTTAGAACTTCATTGTCTGTCTGATCGCTCGAGTCATTGCTGGTTACCTATCCATTCGGATAAGTTCCCCATTGGAATTTTTTTGCTTTTAGCATTTATGTTTGGTTTCATGTCATCCAGAAAGGGTAAATGCCAGTGTGAGAGACAGATTCCTCATAAAGACCATCACAAGCGGTGCTTGTTTTGTTTAGGAGCTTCTCATGACCATATGTGCTGAACTATTACATAGTCGTCTTTCTTCCCTCAACATCTGTCTTGAAAACCAGCATCTAAAGCTTTAAGCGAAAGGCGCAATGGAAGGTACTTCCTGGCCTGTCAGCCATCTTTGAAAAAGGTGGCCAAACAAGTCTGGTCAGATTCTTCAGCTGTGCATCCTCCACTGGATGTCTCTCTTGAGGCTGGTGAAAGCCTAGAGGATTGTCCTGTTCCTGGGCTGGATTCCTCTGCCGCTATTGGTTCAGGGGCCGACATGGATCCAGCTTACTCGCACATCCTTGGAGGTCTTGCAGATGTCCACTTTAGATGCTTAGGAGGAACTGCAACATATTATTACTGAAAGCCGTAGGCAAGCTCCTCAGGTTGTGGTTAGGGAAGAAGTCCTGATTACAGTTATTGAATGTAAGCAAGTGTCGAAACCTTCTGCATTTCATAAGGCGGATGTCCCTTTAAAAAAAGAAGCAAAAGTCAAAATATGTTTGTTCTGCTCCTAAGGGCTTTCAAGGCGAATGGCAGAATTTTACATAGGGTTTGTTCAGTGCTGTTTTGGCCTTGAGGCCTCCTCAGGGGTTGCCTGTCTAGTCTCCTCCTTGGTCACCTTCCCCCCTCAAAAGATCTGAGAAGGGGGATTCCTCTGAGGAAGAAGATTCTGATTATGAATCCTTGACCTATTCTACCCAGATTCCTTTCTGTTTAGATTATGGCTCTGAGGAAGAGGAGTCTGAAAGCCCGGAGTCTCCTTTGGAGGAAATTTCCTTTGGTGATACCATTTCTAGGATGAGGGGATTCTTTAAATGAGATTGTTCCCAAGTGTCTGAAGTCCAGAAGAGATGATATAAGCTCCTTCAAATGGACTATCCTAGACCCTCTGTCGTTCCTGTGGTTTTGGTTGCTTATTGGATGCCTTTTCTTCTGCATCTCAGTCTCCAGACTCTCAGCCTCCTGCTCCTAAAAAAAACGGATCAGTTTTATAAACTGCTTGATGACTGTGAATTCATTTGAGTATCCAGCTGCTGACCCTTTGGTGGTTGCTGTGGTATCCAACAAGCCTTCTAAATTGCTGCCTTTTACCAAGCTTCTTCCTTCTCTGAAGGACAGCATGACTGTGGAGAGGCTGGGTAAAAAGGTTTATACTTCTGCCACACTAGCCTTTTGGGCTGTTAATTGTCAGACTCATATGACTAGATAGGTTTTGGCTCTTCTTTCGCAGGTTTGGCAGGTTATTTCTGACCTTCCTGACTCTGAAGGAAAGACTTCCACCTTGTCTCTGTTAGGGGCTTCTTCCCAGGTGGCCTGCCATTCCATTAAATGTAGTTATGATGCAGCATATGCTTCTTCTAGGGCTGCTGCTTCTGGCTCTGTGCTCAGGAGATATTCCTGGCTATGACTTCCAACCTGTGCCTGATGATATTAAGGCTAAGTTGATGGATACTCCTCTGGACAGCAGATTTTTTTTGGTGCTGCTGCAGCTGATTTGTTCAGGTCCCTACAGGGAAAAAGCAACGAGCTACAGGACCTGAAACATATTTTTGTTTTTCTTGTGCCAAAGTTCCAGATTAACTATCCTTTCTGGATACTGTCTGGAAACTGGCCTTTCTTTGAAGGCAGTCTTTTCCTCCTCCTTAAGGCAAGAAGGTTGGTAGGAGAGTTCCCCCTGCTAAGTCTTCACAGACCACTCCTGCTCAGAAGGTTTCCTTTTCTGATAAACCCGGTGCTGTCTGACTACCTGATTCTTCCCAACCATATTCCTCTTTCCCAGTGTCTTTCTGCTCCTTCCTGTCTGGTTAAACATAACCCAGGATACCTGGGTTCTTTCCATTATTCTCTATGGGTATTTCGTGGTTTGGAAATCTCATCCTCCCTTCATGGGCATTCCTCAGCCACCTCAAGACCAGTTGACCTTTTTTTTCCAGAGCTGCTTCAAGGTCTTTTGACTCGGGGAACTATTCAAGAGATTCCAGCCACTCAAAGGGGGAAGAGGGTTTATTCCATATTTATTTATTTATTTGCATTTTTTAACCGGATAGTGTCCGACTGGGCCAGTAGCCCGTTTTCAGCAGAGACCTGGGGAGAAAAACTCCAGACAAATTAACAGTTACAAGAAAAACAGTTAAGAAAAAAAGTTATGTACTCACCATAACGTTCCATCTGAGTAGTTGTACTTCATTTGTCCTCATCCCCTGGGTCCACGGATCCAAACCGGACCAGACAGCCACACCACCAGCACCTGACCCGAGCTTCAACACCTCCCCCCCGATCGAGTTTTTAGTCTCCAGGAATGATGTTCTTCATGTTTCACTGTTGCAGTCATTACATTTGGGTAATCTGCTAGCAGGTTGCCCTCAGTCGGCCTGATTAACACAGTCTTGGGTCCTGCGTCGGTTGCTGTCCCTTCTTCCATGACGTCAGGTCGTCAGGGGTATAAAACATGCAGCCAACACCATTACATCAGTCTTTCTTGCCGCGCAGTGCCTGAAGCAGAAGCAGTTGGCAAGTGCCAGTCGGCCGACTCCTGAAATTTTCGTTTTCGAGTTTCAGAACCAAAGTCTTCAACTAAAAGCTAAGTATCCCGTTGGGGAAGCTTTTTCTTGCTCCTTACCGATGTCAGTAAAAGTTAATAATTGCATTACTTGTGGGAAGCAAATACCTCATAAGGATTTTCATTTGTACTGTATTCCTTGACTAGGCCCTGACCACGACGTACCTTACTTGTCGGTTTTGTGCTTTATTTAATTAGCACACTATCAGTCGTCTGTACATTTTTGCTTCTAAATATTTTGGTTCTCAGTTTAATTATCCAGAAATGACGTCGGTTAGCCATCCGACTACCGGATTACCGAAAAAAGACAGAGACAGGCCGTTGAGGTACAAAACTGCCGATGACGCTTCTCCTAAGCCAGCCACCTGTTTGCTGGTACTCGGGTGCTTTCACAGCCCCTGATGTCCGCTACTTCTTATTCGTAGGCATTTACTGAGACCCATTTGGAGTCTGGTATGCCGCGAGATGCTACACATAGTGAACCCGCAGATGTCTCAAACTTGGATGGGTCCGGAGCCTCTGTGTAGGCACCAGCTTCTGAGGGTTTCTTCAGGCCTACAGACTTGCATATTAAACAGACTCCAACTTCAATACTAAGGCCTAAATCTCAATCTATGTCTAAAAAACCGACGCCCAGGCCACATGTTCAGGCCCCTATGCCTAAAAAACAGATGATCAAAATGGCTGAAGATTTAATTACTCTAATCAGGGGTAGTCAACCCCCCCCCCCCCCCAAGCGGCCTAGGATTGAACTTGATTATGAATCTGAATAGGACTCTGTTTCTTCTGACTCCTCTAATGATCTGGATTTGTCCATACCTACTTATGAGGACTCTGATGCAGAGGATTCCATTCCCTCTGCTTCGCCACCTGAGGATTTCTCTTTTGGAGAAACTTTACATACCTCAAGGGAGCATTTTCACTGGGAAAGTCAGGATTTCTCTGAATCCAAAAAGAGGCTTAGGGATTTCCTTCTTCCTCAGCATAGGCCTTTGACTATACCTCCTGTACAGGACATTGTTGATGTGTTTGCGGATTCCTTGCCTCCAGCCCCTAGCAAACCAGACAGGTACTACAGGGTTCCTGAGTCCCACAAATTCCTTTTCAAAATCCTGTGGCTGACCCTGACACCATTTCTCAGGGCCCCAAGGGCATTAAGGCTTCTACTGCTAAAAATCCTACCCCTTCTGATAGAGACCCCAGGGCGCTGGATAGATGGGGTAAAAAGGTTTATACTTGTGCAACTTTAGCAATCAGGACTTTAAACTGTCAATTCCATATGCTAAAATATCAACAGCATATCATGGGACTGCTTAAACAGAAAATGATGTTGATTTCTGACTGTGTGGAGAATAAAGATTTACAGGATTTATTGCATTCAGCTGAACAAGTTGGCAAACATACTTTGCAATGTGGTTTTGATTCTTTAGAGGCCTCTTGCAGGGCTGCTGTAACTGGGGTCTGTGCTTAGAAGGCATGCTTTGCTTAAGGAGCAATCTCTACCTGATCATGTTAAAGCAAAACGTTTGGAACCTCCCTTACAGCAGGACCGCCTATTTGGCAATAAGGCTGAAGAAGTTCTAAAAAAGATGGAAGATAAAGCTAAATCTATGCAAACTGTGAAAGATTTCTTACAAGTACAACCTCCTAGATTTAGTAGGCACTGGCCTACTAAGAACTGGTCCTTTCCAGCTCCTTCCAGAGCCACTCCAGCCAAACCCAGGCATTTCAAAAGCACCAGGTTTCAGTCCCAAGGGACCTTCATAACTAAGCAATGGGGTGCTTCCACTTCCAAATCTGGAAACAACAAGGCACCACCCTATGGTAAACAGTTTCAGTGACTTCCCTTTACAATTACCAAGCACTTACCTCTTAGCCGCCCCTTTGGGGGGAAAACTGGCTCTTCATTCCCGAAACTGGCAACCTATAACCCAGGACAAATGGGTGCTAAATATAGTGTCCCAGGGATACAGATTTCATTTCCTCACGCTGCCAACCCCAAGTGGGTGGCCAGACCTGTCCCCAAATCAGTGGGCAGAGGCACAGAAACAAGTACTTTCCCTCCTAAACATGGGGGCAATTCAACTAGTACCAGAAGAGGAAAAGGGACAAAGTTTCTATTTCAGACTTTTCCTGGTACCCAGAAAAGACAAATCATGGCGTCCAATTCTGGACCTGTTTAATCTAAACACTTTTCTGGACATTCCAAAATTCAAGATGCTGACTCTTCACCAGTTACTTCATATGCTAGGCAAGGATGCCTGGTTGGCAACTCTAGATTTAAAAGAGGCTTACCTGCATATCCCAATCAGGGAATCTTGCAGAAGGTACCTATGCTTCAAAGCAGGCCGCGTGCATTATCCGTTCTCTGCACTGCCCTTTGGCTTGTCTACTGTGCCCAGGGCATTCACAAAGTGCTTGGCTCCAGTAATTGCATTTTGCAGGCAAAGAAATATTCAGATATATCCATACCTGGACGATTGTCTAATTCAGGCAGAAAACCAGGCCATTCTTCTAAAACAGCTGTCGTTTGTAAAAAGAGTTCTAACTTGTCTAGGGTACACCATAAATGAAAAGCAATCACAACTGGTACCCTCTCAAAAAATTACATTCCTGGGTGCAAGCTGGAATACAACTGCCCAGATGGCTTTCCTTCGCCAGAAAAACAAATTCATTTGGTGACTTACTTCAAACAAGTGGCCACAAAAACCCTGCTATCTGCAAGGCAAATACTGCAAGCCTTGAGGTTCATGGCATCCTGCATTCTTCTAATTCCATATGCAAGACTGCATATGAGGAAACTTCAGTAGTACTTAAAAAGTTTATGGAGTCAACATTGTCACAGCCTGGAAACAATGATTCCTAACATAACTTGTCTGCGCCTAGAGTTCCTATGGTGGGCAGAGGCCTGCCACCAAAACAAGTGACTGCCATTCACATCACCCCCTACCGCCCAAACCCTAACTACAGATGCATCAGACTATGCATGGGGGGCTCGTCTGGCAGGGAAGTGCATTCAGGGCAAATGGAGCCCAAATCAAATGCACCTTCATATCAATCAAAAAGAAGTGCTAGCTGTACAGAATGCTCTGACAGCCTTCAAGGACTACCTTCATCCAGGACAATTACTGATAATGATGGACAACACCACAGTTATGTGGTACATAAACAAGCAGGGGGGTACACATTCCTACCCCCTCTGCAGATTAGCCATGGCATTGTGGAACACGGCCTTGGGATACCATGTACAACTACAAGCTCAATTCCTGCCAGGAAAGCTGAATGTTCTAGCATATGAACTAAGCAGAAGTCTCATGGACCCACACAAACGGAAACTAGAACCGTGGATTTTCAACATGTTGACATGCAAATGGGGGAGCCCAGACATAGATCTTTTTGCCTCACCCCAGAACTACCAGTTGGACAAATTTTGCACAAGAACTCATCACAAAAGCCTGGAAAGTGGATGCTCTGTCCTTCAGCTGGTAAAACCTCTGTCTATGCCTTTCTCCCTCTGCCTCTGCTCTCCAAAGTTCTAATAAAAGTCAAACAGGACAAACCAAAAATGATTTTGATTGCTCCAGACTGGCCACGCCAACAATGGTACCCACTCCTGCGCAGTGTGTCACACATATCTCCGTGGCACCTACCTCAGACACCTTCCTTACTATCTCAGCAGGAGAACCAAATTCTGCACCCTCAGCCCCAAACATTGAATCTTGCAGCCTGGCTAATCACTTAAATTCCCCCTTAACATCCCTCAGCAAACCTGTGATGGATGTCATTTTGGAGGCAAGAAGACCTAGTACTAGAAAATCTTATGCTAACAAATGGAAAAGATTTTGTGCCTGGAATCACTCTCAAGGGATGACCACAGCAGTGCCCAATTTACCTCGGATTTTGCAATACTTAACTGAGATGCTTCACAAGGGCCTGTCTTTTTCTTCCACAAAAATCCATGCCTCAGCCATTTTAGCTCATTACAACACAGAACCCCCCCCCCCTTCTCTCATCCTCTTCTAAAGCAGTATCTCAGAGGGGCCAAAAACTTGAGACCACCCAGGAGAGCTCCAACTCCTGCCTGGGACCTTAACTTTGTATTGGAGAAACTCACTCTACCTCCTTTTGAGCTAGCTGCTACCGCAGACTTAAAATTTCTTTACTGAAAAACAGCTTTCCTTTTAGCAATCACTTCAGCTAGAAGGATATCTGAATTACAGGCCCTTATGGCAGTGGAGCCTTTCATAATCTTTCATGCGGACAGGGTGTCGCTCAGGACCAATCCATCATTCATGCCCAGGGTGGTATCCAATGTGGCTCTTAATCAGTCCATTAATTTGCAACTTTCTTTCCCAATCCACAGAACAAGGGGGAGTGGATTCTGCATTCAAAGGATGTACACAGACAACTTAGATTCTACTTGGACAGGACTAAATCTCGAAGAAAATCTGAACAACTGCTGGTAGCATGTTCTGCAGGGGCAGAGGGGAAGGCTATTTCAAAGCAAACAATTTCTAAATGGATAAGCCATTGTATTCATTTCTGTTATAAGCACCATGGAAAACCTATCCCCCAGGGGATCAGATCTCATTCCACCAGGGCTGCATCTACTTCAGCTGCCTTTCTCAGAGGTGTTCCTACCAGGGATATTCTTGAAGCTGCTACCTGGAGTTCAGTTCATACTTTCACCAAGCATTATCATTTACCAATTTTCTCTAAATCCAGAGCTGGCTTTACCACTGCTGTTTTGCAGGGCCTTATAGCTAGTACTAATACTGTATAAATCCATCCTCCCAACCATTGCTTTGGGAATGTACCCAAATGTAATGACTGCAACAGTGAAACACGAAGAACATAGTACAGTTGTGTACACTTACCATAAATGTGGATGTTCGAGTGTATTCATTGTTGCAGCCCCCTGTTTTTCTGTTATTATATCTCTATTTACTTTTGCTATGCTTAAAAGCCTTTTTGGTGTATTTGCTTTTGTTAGAGGTATATTTTTGTGTTTTTATTTATTTATATATATATATATATATATATATATTTTTTTTTTTTTTTTGCTCCCCATTTGGGGGGCACCTGACATCTAGGCAAGAAAAACTGATGTAATGGCGTTTGGCTGCATGTTTTATACCCCTGACGTCATGGAAGAACGGACAGCAACCAATGCATGACCCAAGACTTTGTTAATCAGGCCGACTGATATAGAGATATATATATATAGTCCTAATGGTTAAGGTGATTGCCTTGCGAGCACAAGGTGCAGGGTTTGAGTCTCACAAGGGATAATTGGCTAGGCTTAAAATGGCTTGAAAGGGCAGTTAGCTTAGTACTAATCTATGAAGCTATGAACCTGAGGGCAACCTGCCAGCAGATTACCCAAATGTAATGACTGCAACAGAGTGAATACACTCGAAAATCTACATTTATGGTAAGTGTACACAACTGTACTTTTTTATTCCCCAGGAAAGAGGGCAGTTGCAGACGTATTCTGGATCTTTCTCACCCGAATACTTTTCTGAAGGTTCTTTCCTTTTGAATGTTATCTCTTCAAACTTTGTTCCCTGTACTGATTCATCAGGATTTTATGGTGTGTCTGGATCTTATGGATGCTTACATCCATATCCCTATTCATCCCCTTTTCTGGAAGTTTTTATGTTTCTCTGTTGTTTCCTGGTATTTTCAGTTCTCTGTTTTGCCCTTTGGCCTTTATACTGTGCCAAGGGTATTCACCAAATGCCTAGCTCTTGTGATTGCTTTTTGCTTGCTCAAAGGCATTCAGGTCTTTCCTTATTTAGATGACCTGCTTATTCATGCTTCCTCTCCAGAGATTTTTTTTTACAGCACCTTTTCTGGGTCATTGAAGCCTGGGCTTCACTCTAAATTTTCAAAGGTCCTTCCTGTCCCCAGTCACAGGATCATGTTTTCTGGGATGCAGGATCCAGACTGTTCCTATGATAGCATTCCTGCCTCCTCCCAAGGCTTTGATTCTTAATTTCCTTTTTTCAGTCACTTCTTCCTCTGGCTTTGATTTCAGCAAGAGAATTTGTGAGGGGCTTGGGATTCATGGCATCCACTATCCCTATGTTTCCCCTTCACCAGATTGCACGTGATAAAGCTTCAGTGGTATCTAAAGTCAGTCTGGCTTCAGCATTCTCGTACTCGAGTTTCCTGTTCCTCTTCTTCCATGTGTCTATTTCAGTGCTGGATTCATCAACTGACTTTGGATCCAGGGCTTCCTTTCAATCCCTGCTTCCCTCTCTAGAACTGTTCACAGACACCACAGACAGGGGTTGGGGGGCTTCTTTCAGAAACTTAAAGGTGCAAGTCTTTTGGTCTCCTTAGCAACTGAAGGAGCACATCAATATCAAGGAGATGAAAGCTCTTCTGTTGCCTCTAACTGCTTTCCATCCTCTGTTTTCTCCAGGGCCCCTAAAGATCATTACAGACAACCACACAGTGATGTAGTACATCTTCTTTGCAGATTGACGCTGCCAGTTTGGGAGCTAGCAATTCAGTACCAAGTTACTTTTCAGGTGGTGTACGTTTCTTCAAGTTAGAAGTTTGTCCCAGACTCCCTGAGCAGGTCCATAACCATCTCACAAGTGGATGCTTCACAGGGATGTGTTTCTGGACATTATGCATTAGTGGGATGTTCCTCAAATGAAGCCCTCTGCCTCCCCTCTGAGTAGGCATCTTCCTTAATTTTGTGACAGGACACCATGTCCTCTGGCCTGGAAGGTGGACGCCCTATCTTTTTTTCATGGAAGGGGATGTTTCTTTATGCCATTCCTTTCCTTCCAAAATTCCTGTGCATGATAAAACAGGATGCTCCCAAAATCATGCTGGTGACTCCCTTTTGGCCCAGACAGAATTGGTTCCCTCTTCTGCTCTTACCCAAGGGCAACCATCGCAGGTTATCTCACAGGGTGGAACTTCTCACACAAGACAGTGGATCACTCATCCATTCCCACCTGTCCAATCTTCAAGTGACACTGTGGGTGACAGGATTTTGATTCACTGTAGGCACCTTATTTTGGAGGACATGCTTCGAGCTCTGCAGGAGGCCAGGAAACCCACAACTAGGAAATCCTACTCGTCGAAATGGAAGAGATTTTCTGTTTGGTGTCTTTCTCATAACCTGGACTCACTTACTGTTTCTTTGGTTGTGTCTTATTTGTGTGAATTGCTCAATGCTGGGTTGGCATATTCTTCTATTAAAACCTGCCTCTCAACTGTTTCTTCTTATCTGGCTTAAACTTTTCATTTGGCTTCTAAGTTTGAGGCTAAGCAGTTTGTTAAAGGTGTTCTTCATATTAGACCCTCCAGGAAGCCTGTTCCTCCTCCTTGGGATCTTAATTTTGTTTTTGAAAAAAATTGACTCTGGCTTCTTTTGAGCCTGCAGCTTCAGCTTCCTTACAATATTGGCATTGGAAGACTGCTGTTTTGTTAGCCCTTACTTCTGCTAGACGGGTGTCTGAGCTTCAAGCCCTTATGGCTGTTCCTCCCTTTTATTTTTTTCATAAAGGCAGAGTCTCTTCATACAAATACTTATTTTATGCCTAAGGAGGTGAACGAGTTGTCTCTTAATCAGTCTATTAATTTGCCCACTTTTTTCCCCTTCTCCACAATCTGCTAGTGAGAAGGTGTTGCACACTTTGGATGTGTATAGATAACTCAGATTTTATTTGGACAAAACTAAAGAATTTAGAAAATCTTATCAGCTTTTTGTTTTTCTCATCCTAGATCATTAGGTTTGGTGGTTTCCAAGCAGACTTATTTCCTCTTGGATTTCTAAAGCCATTTCTTTTTGTTGTTCTTATCATGGTAAGAGCCTTCCTCCTGTGGTTAAGGCTTATTCTGCTAGGGCTGTGACTTCTGGTGCTTTTTTCAAGGGTTTGGATACTAATTTTGTCCTTGAGGCAGCTACCTGGTCTTTAGTGCAAACCTTTACCAAGCCTTACAAGTTGGATGTCATATCCAGGGCTAGAGCCGGTTTTGCTCGGGCCATTCTTCATGGGTTCCTAAAAGGCTCTGCTGGCCCTCCCTTCTCCCTGAGCTTTTGCACTCTCCTTCATGTTAAGAATAATGCAACAGTGAAATGGAAGGATATAGTACAGTCGTATAAAATCTTACCATAACAGTAGATGTCCTTCTCTTCACTGTTGCAGTATTCACTCCTTCCCTCCTCCCCCAGGTCTTTTGCCCTCCGGATGTGTATGTTACGGTCTGTTATCCTAGGGCTGGCATTCCTCCTGGGTCTCTTAGTTCTGAGGATGGTAAGTCAGGACGTCATTTCTATGCCCTACACCTTGTAATGGGAGCATGCGTGTCACGTACGGCATATCGTTAACCTAAAGGCTTTGGTATACTGGTCAGACGTTGGGCTGCCCTTGGCAGGGGATCCCTCATGTTAAGAATACTGCAACAGTGAATAGAAGGACATCTACTCTTATGGTCAGATATTACATAGGTGTAGTTTACTCAGTATCTCAGAAAATGCTACAAACTGTTACAATTGGAATGCCCAGAAACCTTCTCCCAAGTGTTCTCAGCACTGGAGAATGCGTTTGTTATACCTGTGGTTTCACTGATAGCCAGCCTGCTGCACCTAAGGAAGCAAAATGTGTAAAGTTCTTCGGTCTTTTAAATTTTTATATGGTCAGCCCAGACCTGACCCAGCAGATACAGCTTTAGTTAATCCAGTTGCTCCCAAATATTTTAATTCTAATCCTTCCCCTTCTGACAAGAATGGTAAAACAGTTAATAACTTTGGGGGAAAAAAGTATGTGCTTCAGCAATGTTCATTTTTAGAATTGTGAATTGTTAGACATGCATGTTAGTTTATTCTGACTAACTGTACAAGTATGAGGAATGCTTTATCTGCGGTTTCCTTCTGTGAGGAAAAATCTGTTCTGTGAGGTTCAGGCTCCAGTTTTTCAGGTCACTATTCATTGTTTAAAGTGGGTTTGTGATTTTGTAGATACTTCATCCAGGACTGTTGCCAATGGTATTGTTTTGATGAGGTTTGCCTGGATGCATTTTCAGAACCTCCAGAAGATATAAAAAAATGAGGCTTTAAAATTTTCCTTTGGATAGAGTTTAGTTTTTGGACCTTCTGCTGCAGAGGTTCACAAAAATGTGATGAGAAGCATAAGCTGGTAAAGTGAATCTCTCAGGTTTCCAGCTCTTCTCCAAATTTTCCGAGGGATTTTCTGCTTCACTATCCAATTTTGTCAAAAGTCTCAGCAAAATGCTGGAAAGCAGACATTTGAAAAACAATGGCAAGGAGGTTCGAAAAAGAAAGCAGGAACCCCCAGAATAAAGGACAGTCAAATAAGAGAGACCCCCCCCCCCCAGAATAAAGGACAGTCAAATAAGAGAGAATGACTGTACAGGGATCTTGTTCCCCACCTTTCCACCCTGGTAGTCCTTTATGCTTTCCATAAAGTCTGAATCTTCATTTTTCTCTTCAGTAAAAGATTATTTCATACATGTGTGTTCTAAGATGAATTCATCAAGGATACAGATGGCAGTGGGAGGTAATCCCTCCTTTTCAGGGAGTTACTCCACATCTACAAGGCCAAACCCACTACCCCACTGTCCTTCAGTACATGTTATCTCAGGGGGCGGTAGAAGCAGTTCCTCCTTTACAGTTGGGAAATGTTTTATGTGCCAAAGAAAGAAAATGCTTGGAGAACAGTTCTGGACCTTTCTTTCCTAAACTAGTATGCGATAGTACCCACGTTCAAAATGCTTTCAACTCACAATTTGTTTACCCCCTTCTTCCTCATTTGACTTTTTTGGTAATCTTAGGTTTAGAAGATACTTATCACATTCATTTTCTTTCAGATTTCAGACATTTATTAACATTCTAGGTGTTTCAATCACACATAATCAGTTATCTGTTTTAACCTTTGGGCTGTCTACTGCTCTGAGTGCTCACAAAATGTCCGTCTCATGTTATAGTCCATTGCAGGCTACAGGGCAGCCACATTTTTCTATATTTAGATGATTTGCTTATCTTAGTGATCTCACACGTGCTGGGATTCCAAGAGAACATTCAAAAGTCTTTTTTGACTCAATTACAGAGAATTGCGTTACTGAGATGTCTGCAAGGCATTTCCATGCAAAGAAATTTTCTTCCACAGGAAAAAATAGATCTGTATTTAAATCTGTCTCCGGGATTTTCCACTCAGACTTAAGGATTCCAGGTTTCATGGCAGATGTGATTCTCATGATACCTCTGGCAAGATTCCACATGAGAAAGATAAAATGGTATATAAAGTCTCTCTGGTCCCAGCCTCAACATCCATTATCTTTACAATTTCCAGTTCTAGGATTTGTAAGAAGAGAAATCATTTGGTGGAAACATCAAATATACCTGAATCCAGGTCTCCCCTTCTACCCCTCCTACTCCAAAGTAGTTCATCACCACAGACCCATCAGACTTTGCTTGGGGAGCACTGTCAAGGGGGAGATAAAAGTGCAAGGTATTTGGGACGATAAAGACCAACACAAGCACATAAACATAAAAAGAGATGCTTGCTGTTATCAAGGCACTCAGCTGTCTGAATCACCTTTGGTCCCAATGGCCTCTTCAAGTTGTTACAATACCTCAGTGATGTGGTACATAAATAAGCAACAAGGAGCTAGGTGTTGCCCCCTATGCAGACTAGCCATTTAGGCATGGGATATAGCTTTACAGCACATTCTCACTCAACAGGCATCCTACCTTCTGTCAGAGCAAAACTGTGTGGTAGATCCTCATGAATGAAAACTAGATTTTTTTTTGGGGGGGGGGGCTTTTAAGAGTTGATCAATCTGTTTAGAGCTCCTCAAATTGGCCTTTTGCCTCTTCCTTGAACCATCTGCTGACAAAATCTACTCCAGGACTTCATGCAAGACAGATGCATTTTCTTTTCATTGAATAGGAATGTTACTGGATGCTTTTCAGCCTTTCCACTGATATCCAGATACTTGCCTTTAGCCAAGAATCTGCCTTCTAAGTAAGTGGGAGGAGTCGGGGACAAGTAAGAGGCCTTTACCTCGCATTGTACAGCAGTAAAATGCAACAGTCAGCTGGAGATGTGGAGATGATGAGACAGGAAATTTGCATGCTTGATGGTCTTTTAAGATTATGCAAGATGAATGGGTACCGATGAGATGGGTATGGGTGGATGTTCATTGGGGAAAAGGTAGCAAATCGCTGGATGTTAATGGCATGCTGGTTTAAAAATGATATATCTGTGTGGAGAAATAAGGGAATGAGCAATATGGCAAAAGATGAAGTCAGTTGCTGGATCAAACACTTAATAGGAGGGGTCAACAAAGTGGCTTGGTTTACAGAGATGTAAAGTAATTGGGAAGGCGTAAAGGATGGAGATCCCAAGGATAGGAGGAACAGAAGTAAAATCTTGTAAGGGCTATGATATGAGGATAGGGAGATGTGAGATGGCAAGCAGATTGCGATAGTTCAGAATATAAATGAATAGAAATTATAGAAAGGATAGTTTTTAAGGAAGTGTCAAAAAATGGGATCTGCTGTGAATGGGAGGAGAGTGGAGTGTTTATGATGTATGGAATGTTTAAGAGAACACAATAATTTCCTATTCCTTATAAAAATGATTTAGGGGAGAAAGGGGCTAATGTTGTTTAATCTAGTGTGTGTCTTACTTTGTACGATTCCCTGTTTATGTGCAACTGTTTCTTCAATTTTGGCTGTCTTGATATACCTGCTTCTACCTTAGATGCACTATATGGCTGGGTCATATTCCTGAATAATGTTACTGTTTTTCGATTATGTATGGATTGTGAAAGCAACATGTTTTTTCCTCTGCAATCATCTTTTATTTAACTGCTATTAAAAGGGTATAAACAACAAACTGTTCAGCACAACCTCAGGTTTAGTTGTAGCATTCTTTATATTCCACATCTTAAATTGGATTTAATAAGCCACAATAAACACAGTAAGTAATGTTTTCTTTTGTAAGCAATTTACATGGGCAGTAAATGTTCAAGCTACACATCCATTATCAGCAGCATTTTTCTTCATACTGCTGTGAGCCTTTTGATGAGGCTAAGCAATTTTGTGTTTTAGATTTTTCCATCCTCGTACTCAGCCAACCATTAACTTGTCATAGTGCTCCCTCTTTCATTTGGTCTACCTACCCCTCATTTCCCCCAGACTTGCTTGGAAAGGGTTGAGGCCAGTGGGGATTATAAGATCATCTCAGGAGCACACATCAATGTTGATGGCATGAGGGTTGTAATGAACTACCCTCATTATCCTCCTTCCTGCATTAGTCTGTTTTTTCTGCAAGCTATCCCCCTCTATGGACTGTGCCTCCCCACAGGGAGTGCCTAGGTAAACCTGTCCCCAGGGATAGGCATGCTCACCCCTCCCGCCTGCACCTCAGATGTAGTTAGGGCTTTATCACTCTCTGCCATGGTACTGGGTAGAGTATTGATTTAGTTGTTGAAATATTTGCAGACATTTGAAAACTGTGACAGTATGCATAATTAATACAAGAACAACAGGTAATATCGCAAGAGGTCGGGTATATCAGTGCAATTGTATGGCTCATAATGTAAGCTTTAAATATTTTGATGGCTTGTACATAAACATGGTTTTGCATTTCTTAATATAAATATGATCAGGCAGCATTATAAGCCTAGAGGCATCTCTAGGATGATACTAGAGAAATGCCTTGGAATGCCTTCTGTCCATCCCAAAAGGTGGACAGTTCTCAGTATTAGGTGGCATATAACTAAAGGCTGCTGCTCTGTATTACTGTAGTCTAATTTTTGAGTCTTTAGAATCCTTTTTAAGGTTAAGCATAGGTTACAAGATGGACAACAGGGACACTAGAAAATGTCATGGGTAGGATGCCCCTCTTTAGGATTAAGCATGCTAAAGAATAGTTTCATTTGTATCGGTTATTTCTCATCCTAGTACTTTTCCTTGTCTTCAGTGCAACCATGAGTGCCATGTGTAGAGAAAATGTAAGTTAAGATATGATGCTGTCCATGTCATTATTGATCACGGTTGGGTCTTGGATCCGAGACGGCAACTAAAGGGACAGCTCTTGAGCTCAAGCTCCTCCCCTTCCTAAGATCCCTTGTTTACCCGCAACCCTCGGATCTCATTTGCTGTGATTTCGCTCGGACGTGCTTCCTGAAGCTCAGGTCTCCTTTTTCGGTTAAGTACTTTTTTTCCCTTTTTCACTGGGGGTTTTCTTCCTCATCTTGCTAGCTCTTCCCCCACTAGTCTCTGGTTAAGTTTCCTCCCTCTCGGTAGTGTTTAGCCTTTTTTTTTATTTATCTTTTCCTTGGGTAGCTTCTAACTTTCCTGCCTTTTGCCTTTTCTATCCCCTGCCTTTGTTGTGCAGTGTGTGTGTGATGTCTGAGAAGCCCTCTGGGTTTAAAAGGTGCTCCTCATGCGGCCAGAAAATGCCCCATTCCAACTCGCACGAGGAGTGTGTTTATTGTCTGGGAGAGCCTCACTTGGAGGTTGAATGTGACATTTGTGCCAGATTCAACCCCATGGCTCTCTTGGAATGCAGGAACAAACTCCTCCTAAAAGGGCTTGCTAAAGGGCAGTCCTCTGATCTCTGGTGCTCCTTCCAAGCCCCCCTCCGATCCCAAAAGGAAGTTTTCTTCCTTTAGGGATTCTCCCACCAAAAAGCCGAGGCTCTTGAATCGCAGTTTTCCGGATCCAAGTCCAGCCTCCTTGGCTTCAGATCCGGGCTCTTGCTCTGAATGCCCCAGCTCCATCTGTTGGATCCGAGACCTCGGAGCCTTGGAGGTCCTCTGATCTGACTGTGGCGCAGACCGCTTCTTTGGATCCAGTCAAGCCTTTGGATCTGATGGTTTTGTCAGATCTGATCATCATTGAGAGCTGGCCCTCCAGACCCAGCACATCGGGTCTAAGGTGCACAAGTTGGTCTCCCTCCTGAGACTGCAAGCCTTCAGCCAGGTGGGGACATTCCTCCATCTCTAATAGATCCACCAGGAGCCTGTTCACCTCCGACATGGATAGGATGATAAGGAGCTTTGTCAAGGCCCAAATTGAGTTGGGCTTGTTGTCCTCCACTGCTCAGTTGTCAAGGGGATCCTCTCCATCTGTGGGACTCCTCTCTCTTTGTCCAACCCATCCAGGTTTGGGCCCCCAGGATCAGAGCATTCCCGATGAGAGGCTGACTGACTGTGTCAGGCATATCTTTCCTTAGCACAGTCAGGGTCCTGGGCGGGCTCAGTTCCACTGCCCTCAGAACGTGCTGTGCCTCGGCTCTGCAAGGTCTGTGCTGCTTCCCAGGAGGTGGGATCGGGCCCAAAGTTTTTGGAACATTCCCTCCCTCTGGGGGCCTCTGCACTGGACAGCTTAGGACTGATATAATCTGGAGACGTCTGTGCTGTATCAGAGTCCTGGGCGGCCATTGGGGAGGAGGAGGGGCTTCATCCAGCCAATCGGCCGTCTGGGCGATAGAGAGGACAGTCTCTGGGGTGCTGCCTCTCCTTTTGCTCTAGGTCCTCCTCAGCCTCTCTCAACTTTGGGCTGCAAGACCTCATCATCCTTCCATGGTCACCCCTCCTGGGAGTGCCTTCAGATGGGCATTACCCCCCTCGGCATCCCTACTTCTTCTGAGTCCTCCGTGGAGGAGCCTCTTCGGAAGACTATGTGCAAGAGGAGGGTCTTGGACTCCCTAGAGTCCCTCACTGAAGACATGGACTTCAAGGAAGGAGACTGGTCCCCCAGGCTTCTGTTCGAGGAAGTGTCCTTTGGGGGATATTCTCGAGATCCTAAAGCAGAGAGTTGGTTGGTCTTTCCCTGCCCTGTCTTCTGAGAAATCTGTGTTTTTGAAGGTCTTCGGGATGGGTCCATCTTCTACCTGGGTGTCTTCCCTCTGCTGACAAGCTTGTCCAGCTCATCGCCAACAAGGCGGGGAAAGAGCCGGAGACCGTGGAACCAGTTCCCAAGAAGGTCAACAAGTTTCTAAGTCCCCACACGGATAAGTTTTTTTGGAGCAAGGGCATTCCTGTTGATGCTATTGTGGTGGCTGCAGCCACTAAAATGGGATTCACGAAGCAGAGCTCCACGGACCACCTCCGAACAGGGAGTCTCTGGCAATTGACCGTTTTGGAAAGCATGTGTTTGCCTCAGCTACATTCAAACTATGGGGAACCATCTACATGGCACACTTTACCTGCCTGTAAAGGGATTTGGCATCTGATCTCTCCACTTCCCTTTCTGAGTTGCTGTCTCTGGAGAGTCTCAGATTGGTCTCTCCAAAGCTGTCCACTCTAACTTCCCTGGCTAACTCCTCATTGATGTTGATCTCCAGTGCTGTGCAGGCCACCTCTCAAGCGGTGGGCATGGGCATTGCCATCAGGCAGCACACCTGTCTTCGCCTTTGCAGGTTTGTGGAACCATTTAAGGCATCCTTCACTAATGCCCATTTCAACGGATCAACCTTGTTTGGCCCTTCCGTCAGGGAAACTTTGACCCTCAGTGAGCAGGAAGGAAAAGCTCTGTCCACGGTGGGGTTCAAGTTTTCTATACCCCAATGATCCTTTTACAAAAATCAGAGGAATAGTAAGAAACTTTGGTACCATAGGTCTCAATGTTCCTATCAGGGTGTTTCTCAGGAATCCTCTTCTTCCGGCTGAGGAAGGGGATTTGACTGCAGGCACCGACCCAGAGGCGGGGGTGCAGAACCAGACCTCCCAGAACTCTTCTTGGAGAAGCCCCCTGAGCATTCCTAAAATGCTGCCTGGCTGTCCTGCCTTGGAGGCAGTCTGGAGTAGACTCTCCCACCACTCACTAGCCTGGACAAGTATTACCTCAGATCAGTGGATGTCAAATATCATTTCCAGGGTTTACTTCATCCCCTTTTTTCAGCCCCCCCCCCCCCCCAGTTCAAATATCGCTCCTGGACATTCCACCCCACCAGAGGGAGTTGGCTCTTCTCGATGTCCAAGACCACCTTCAAAAAAGGGCCATCCAAGAGGTTCCAACAGGACAACGAGGGTCCAGAACTTACTCTTGCTTCTTTTTGGTACCCAAAAAAAATGGGGACCTGCCTCCATTTTGGACCTCAGCGAACTGAACGTGATGGTCAAGAAGTCCAAGTTCCGGGTGGTCTCTCTTCAGTCCATTCTGCCTCTTCTGTGCAAGGACAACAGTATGTGCTTGGTGGATCTCAGAGATGTGTACTATCATATCAAAAGACACTTTGGGAGATACCTGCACTTTTGTATAGCAGCCAGCAGTTATCAGTTCAGAGTCCTGCCCTTTGGAATCACCACAGCCCCCAAGGTGTTAACCAAATGCAGGGCTGCAAAGTTTCCACGTCTTTCCGTTTCTGGGCGATTGGCTCCTCATGGCTCCCACGAGGCATCAGCTCACATTGGCCATGGATTATACTCTCTCTCTTTCAGGCTCTAGGCATTACAGTCAACCTGCCCAAATCCCATCTTTCCCCATGTCAGAACCTGGAATCTATTGAGGTCCTTCTAGACACTATGTCGAAGATTGCAGCACTTCCTCCATGCAGGGTCCACACCATTTGGGGCCAGGTCCATCAGTTGCTGGATTTAGATTGTCCCATGGTCCATTTGATCCTGCAAGCACTAGATTCACTGGTGACGGCAATTCAGTTAGTACCTGTCACCGGGTATCATATGAGAGTTCTGCAGTGGATCCTAGCAGTGCAATGGTCAGCTCAGTTTCACCTATGTCGATGACCATCAGGATCTCTCAAGTGTGCATTCATCATCTTGTTTGGTGGCTTCAAGCTCAGAATCTCATTCTAGTTAGACCCTTCTGTCTTCCCCAACCCAAGGGCACAGTGACCACGGACACCTCCATATTGGGGCTGGGGGCATTTTCGGGGAAGGACGGTTCAAGGCACGTGGTCCCCCTTGGAGACCAAATTGCACATAATGTCCTGGAGATGACAGCAGTCCTTCTAATGTTGCAAGC
Organism: Protopterus annectens; assembly: GCF_019279795.1. Lineage (NCBI taxonomy): Eukaryota > Metazoa > Chordata > Ceratodontiformes > Protopteridae > Protopterus > Protopterus annectens. The sequence continues at coordinate 228,147,242 of NC_056735.1, read as the reverse complement.
CTTCCAGGACTGTCTCCCTCTTTGGACTATAGCAATTCAAACAGACAAACACGGCTGTGGTCTGGTACATCAACAAACAGGGCGGAAAACTGTCTTATCCCCTGTGCCGAGAGGCCATGAGAGTGTGTGAATGGGCAATGTCTTCCAGGCACTTTCTTCTTGTGATGCCCATTCCCAGCAGTTCCAACGTGTTAGCCAACAAGCTCAGATCTATCCTGAGTTGTCCTTGAACCAGTCAGTGGCACATCAGATATTCGACTGCTGGGGTCTCCCTTGCTGCAGTCTTTTTGCTTGTCTCGACAACCACAAATGCAGCAAACTACTTTGCCCTGATTCCCCCCGATGGTGGAGTCACCCAGGGATGCTCTGGTTCATGACTGGCCATCAGGACTTCTGTATGCTTATTCCCCCACTCCCCTCATCCCCAAAGTCTTAGAGAAAGCCTGTCGCCTGAAGACTCCTCTCATCCTCATTGCCCCCTTTTGGCTTTATCAGGCACAATTTCCCTCCTTTGGTCTCATCTGAAATATCCTTCCTGGATATTAGATCCCATTCTAGATCTCATTTCCCATCTCTGGGGGCTTATTTTCGTAATCTTCAATCTCTTCATTTGAACGCTAGGTTCACAGTGATCCTTTCCCAGTCCAGGCTCACTTCTCCAGTTAAGAGCATTATATTGGCTTCTCAGAAACCATCAACCAAGAAGGCATATTCCAGCAAATGGAAAAGATTTCCTATTTGGGCTAAACAATGCAGTCTAGATCCTTTTTCAGCCCCTATTGTTCTTGGCTTCTCTCTTTCACCAAGAGGCTAGTTTCTCTACAGTTAAACTTCAGTTGGTGGCTATCTCTAACTTCCATTTGAACAAAAGTCCCACCTTCTCTTCCACGCTATCCAAGGCCTTCCTCAAGGGGGTCTTTCTACTCAGAGCTGCTATTAAGGATCTCTCCCCTCCATGGGACTCTGGTGTTGCAGTTGACGCAGAAGCCGTCTGAGCTTGCGATGATGTATCCTGGAAGATGACCTTCATGATGGCTGTTACTTCGGCCAGGAGGTTCTCCGAGTTGCAGGGTCTTTGTGTTAAGCCCCCTTTCATGGTGTTCCACAAGGGTAGGGTGACTCTCAGGACCAGTCCTTAGTTCATCCCTGAGGTAGCCTCAGAAGCTCATCTCAACCAATCTATTCAGCTTCCTGTGTTCTTCCCCAATTTTTCTAATACAGGGGAATATAAGTTGCATTGTCTGGATGTCCATAGACAGTTATGTTTTTACCTCAAGAGAACTGAAATTTTTCGGAAGTCCGATCAGCTTTTTTTGTTGCCTTTACTCAGGCCAGGAAAGGGCAAGCAGTTTCCAAGGTATCTATTTCACATTGGATCGCCAGCTGCATTTCTTACATTTATGAAAGCAGACACCTAGAGCTTTCTGGACCAGTCAAAGGTCTCTCTATTAGGTTGGTAGCCACATCTTCTGCCTTCCTTAGCAAAACTTTCTCTTGATGAGATTTGCGCCGTTGCTGCATGGTCTAATCCTCATACCTTTGTTTTGCATTACAATTTGGATTGGTGTTTAGTAGCAGGGTTTCTTTTGGTTCCTCTGTGCTCTGACATAGCCTTTCCTGAGACCTCCCAGGATTCATAGTAGTTAGGGACTCTGACCCGTCTGTGATCACTAATGACACCTCTAGCATCAAATAAAGAGTTATGTACTTATCATAACTTGGAATCTGTGCAATCCAGTGTCATTATTCATCACTTTCCCACCCTCCTTCCCCCTCCTTCTGGAGATTTGGGAGTTACGGAGGGATGTCTCCCTTAGGAGTTTTCTTCTTTATGAGCAGTTTTCACTGCCCCCCTTTCTTTCTATCCAGCAAACTCAATCTGAGGGTTGTGGGTAGCAAGGGATCTTGGGAAGGGGAGGAGCTTGAGCTCAGGAACTGTCCTGTTAGTTGCCGGCTCAAATCTGAGGTCTGATCCAAGACCCATCCGTGATGAATAATAACACTGGATAGCACAGATTCCAAGTAAATGGTAAGTGCATATCTCTCTTTACATTCCCAATAAGTTTAGTCTGACGCTTTTTCTACACATTAGGCTTTTTTTTTGTGAAAACCTTGCATTATTTCCAAATTCTGCATGTCATATCATCTTTGGCATTACCTGTGCTACAAGGTATAGCTACACTTCATACTGTTATAACACTAAGAAAGTAGGCCACTAAGTCTAAGTACAGGGTCAGTACAAAACTTCAAATTGGTACTGATTTCAGTCGGATTTTTTAGAGGTGTGTATCATTTACTGAAATCTGACTTTCCACACGCGCGCACACATGCTAGAAAATGTGGCTTGGAAGTTGGAACTACAGATCTTGGAAGACCATCTTTTCTTTGCAACGTTGGAGATGTTCATCGTGTTACACTGCTGCAGTCATTACACTTTGGTTATCCTGCCGTCAGGCGGTCCCGCAGTCGGCCAGAGTTCCAAAGTCTTGGTCCGGCGTCGGTTGCTGTCGCTTCTTCCCTGACGTCAGTGCGCCAGGGGTATATAAGATGCATCTGATGCCATTTTCTTCAGTCTTTCTTGCCACACGGCGCCCGAAGCAGAAGCAGTTCGCAAGTGCCGTTCGGCCGACTCCTGAGATTTTCGAAGTCGAATTTCAGATCCAAAGTCTTCCATAAAGCTAAGTACCCCATTGGGGAAACTTTTTTCTTGCCTCAGACAGATGTCAGAAAAAGTTAATAATTGTATTTCTTGTGGGAAGCAAATACCTCATAAGGACTTCCACTCTTACTGTATTCCATGCCTAGGCCCTTATCACGATGTCACTAGTTGTCGGTTTTGTGCTAGATTTAACAAACGCACTATAAAAAGAAGTTTTGATTTTGCTTTGCACTACTGCGGCCGAAGGTTCAATTATACTATGCCGTCAGATCAACCAACGACCTCAATACCGAAAAAACAAAGACAAGGATAAAGACAGGCATCCGAGGTCCAAAACCGACGACGAAACCTCTTCTAGGCCAGTCGCCGGTTCTCAGTGAGGCGCTTTTGCAGCCCCTGACACCCGCTACCTCAGAGCCACAGGCCACTTCCGACTCCCACGTGGAGACAACTAGGCCTCTGGAAACTCGAGGTATTGGGCCTACGGTAACTAATCCCTCAGATGGGTCTGGAGCCGCTGAGCAGGCATCGGCTTCTGAGGGTGTTTTCAGACCTTCATAACTTACCATTAAAACAACAGCCAAGACAAAGGTACCATTAAAGACAAAGAAACAAGTACAGCATTCTCCTGGACAGTCCATGCCTAAGAAACAGATGCTTAAAATGGCCGAATACCTCATTACTTTAATCAGGGGTTCCCATCCCCCTCCTAAGAAAAGGCCTAGGCAGGATACAGACTATGATTCCTCTGATCAGGTTTCCATTTCCTCTGATTCCTCTTCAGTCCAGGGGATACTCTGTACCCCCCTATGAGGACTCTGATGCTGAAGAATCTATCCCTTCAGCCTCTCCTCCTGAGGATTATTCTTTTGGGGAAACTTTACATACCATGATGGAGCATTTCCATTGGGAAAGTCAGGATTACTCAGAATCCAAGAAAAGGCTCAGGGATGTCCTTTTATTGCCTCAGCACAGGCCGCTGGCTATTCTGCCTGTGCTAGACATTGTGGATGATGTGTTATCTGAATCCAGCTTATCTCCTGATTCTTTGCCCCCTATTCCAGCCAAGCCAGACAGGTATTATAGAGTCCCTGACTCTCACGAGTTTCTTTACAAAAACCCTTCTGCTGATCCAGAAACTATTTCCCAGGGTCCAAAAGGGGTTAAGGCTTCCATTGCAAAAAATCCAGTACCCTCTGACAGAGATTCCAGAGCTTTGGATAGATGGGGGAAGAAAGTATACACTTCTGCAACTTTAGCAGTAAGAGCTTTAAATTGCCAGTTTCACATGCTTAAGTACCAACAATATTTAATGGCTTAGTTAAAACAGAAAATGCTTGCAAGCTCAGAAGCTCCTGATTGTAAAGAAATGCAGGATTTATTGCATGCAGTTGAACAGGTGGGAAACATACTCTGCAATGTGGTTTTGATTCTTTAGAGGCCTCTGGTAGAGCCGCAGTTACAGGTTCTGTGATTTGAAGACATGCTTGGTTAAAAGAAGAGAGTTTACCTGATCATGTTAAGGCAAAATTATTGGATGCTGCTTTACAGCATGATACCTTGTTTGGTGTTAAGGCAGAAGAGGTGTTAAAGAAAATGGAGGATAAAGCTAAATCTATGCAAACAGTCAAGGATTTCTTACAGGTACAGCCACCTCGGTTTAGCAGAAATTGGCCAACAAAAAATTGGTCCTTTCCAGTGTCAGACAGGCCACAGAGAGGCAGATACAGACGCCCAAGAGGCAGATCTCAACCCCAAGGTTCAAACAGACAACGACAGTGGGGCACCTCAACCCCAAAAGGAGGTGAGGACAAGTCTGAACCTTACAGGAAACAGTCACAATGACTTTCCCCTTTGTACGCCAAGCACGTCCCTTTTGGAAGCCCCCTTAGGGGAAAAACTAGCACTTTTTTCTCAAAACTGGCAAACAATCACCCAAGACAAATGGGTTCTGAATATTGTCTCTGAAGGTTACAGGTTCCACTTTCATACTTTACCAAGGCTGAAAGGAATGCCAGACCTGCCACAAAATCAATGGGCAGAGGCACAAAAACAAATTTCAGCCCTCATGGACATGAGAGCTATTCAAAAAGTACCACAACAGGAACAAGGACAAGGATTTTACTCAAGACTCTTCCTGGTCCCCAGAAAGGACAAGCCCTGGAGGCCCATGCTAGACCTTTCAATTCTGAATACTTACTTGGATATTCCAAAATTCAAAATGTTGACATTACAGCAGCTTCTACCCATGCTGGGCAAGAAGGCTTGGCTTGTTACTCTGGACCTCAAAGAGGCATACCTGCATGTCCCTATCAGACAAAACTGCAGAAGATACCTCAGATTTAAAGCTGGTACAATGCACTACCAATTCTCTGCACTGCCCTTTGACTTATCTACTGCGCCCAGAGTCTTCACAAAGTGCCTGGCACCAGTAATTGCATTATGCAGACAAAAAGGAATTCAAATATATCCATACCTGGACGATTGCTTCATTCAAGCAGAGACAAAGGACATTCTTCTACAGCATCTGGCGTTTGTAAAAAGGTTGTTAATTTCTCTAGGGTACACAGTAAACAAGAAGAAGTCAAAACTAGTGCCATCGCAACAGATTATATTCCTGGGTGCCAGCTTAAATACAACGGCCCAGATTGCTTACCTCACGCCAGACAAACAAGTTCAACTAACTCAATATTTCCAATTACTGGCAAAAAAGTCCCATCTCCCTGCAAGAAAAATTCTGCAGGCCCTGGGATTCATGGCATCCTGCATACTACTAATACCATATGCCACACTGCATATGAGGAAATTACAATGGTACCTAAAAAGTGTTTGAACTCAACACTCTCACAGTTTAGAAGCAGTGATACCCTGCCTACAACAGGAGTTTCGATGGTGGGCACAGGCATGTCACCTAAACAAGGGTCAGCCTTTTACCCAACCCACAGCCAGGCAAACTCTAACAACAGATGCTTCGGATTACGCCTGGAGAGCACACCTGGCAGGAAAATGCATTCAGGGCAAGTGGACCACAGACCAGATGCATCTTCACATCAATCAAAAAGAGATGTTGGCTGTTCAAAATGCCCTAACAGCTTTCAAGGACCTTCTGCATCCAGGACAATTATTACTAAAGACAGACAACAACACAGTAATGTGGTACATAAACAAGCAAGGGGGCACTTATTCTTATCCCCTATGCAGGCAAGCCATGACCTTGTGGAACACAGCTCTAACGTATCAAGTTCACCTGCAAGCACAATTCCTGCCAGGAAAGAAAAATACTTTGGCAGACGATCTAAGCAGAAATATCATGGACCCTCACGAATGGAAATTGAATTCACAAATCTTCAGTATGGTAATGCAAAAATGGGGATGCCCAGACATGGAACGTTTTGCCTCCCCACTGAATTGCCAACTACAAAAATTCTGCACAAGGACTTGTCACAAGCAAGCATGGAAAGTGGATGCTCTTTTGTTCAGCTGGAACACTCCAACATCTACCCCTAAAAGTTTATGCCTTCCCGCCACTGTCTCTCCTGTCAAAGGTACTCCTAAAAGCCAGACAAGAAAAACCACAGGTGATCCTGATTGCTCCAGACTGGCCACGCCAGCACTGGTACCCTATCTTAAGGAACTTGGCTCAAGGACCACCATGGATTTTGCCTCAAATTCCACACCTTCTGACTCAACAAAACAATCAGATCCTGCACAGTCAGCTCAAAACCCTAAACCTGGCTGCATGGCAGATACATTAGCCAAACAGGCAACACCTCTCTCTAAAGCTGTTATGGATGTCATTTTGGAGGCCAGGAGGCCTAGCACCAGGAATGCTTACTCAGAAAAATGGAAGAGATTCTGCGCCTGGAACCAGGCTGAAAACCTTGACCCTCTTGTTCCAAACATTCCTCAGATTTTACAATACTTAACTGAGATGCTGGACAGAGGCCTATCCTTCTCATCAATTAAGATCCATGCCTCTGCCATTTCAGCACATTACAATATGGATCCTCCTTTATTCTCTCATCCCTTGCTAAAGCAGCACCTCA